>NW_026267300.1:63782-75978 GCF_000697945.3 Frankliniella occidentalis | reverse complement strand
AAAAAATAAAGTAGGTTTTACGGGACAATGTATCTTGGCGCGCGTTGTCAAATAATTCAAAATTGTAAAATTACGAGCACTATGGTTCGACGCTGTTTCGCTGTCCCGGAATACTTGCCTGTTATTCGGCAATCTCTGCAGCGCTCTCTTCTTTTTATTGTGAGTTCATCGACAACCAAGTTTGAGAGGTTATAAATTTACGACATATATTTTGTACATGTTAATTACAAAATATATCGTCAATTTACGACGATACATTTTTACAGTGAATTTGTAAAAGAACGCATCATTTCTTTTTCCACTCTTTACAAATTATGACGCGTTCCTATGTGAGACACTGGGAGAGGTATGGCAAACACAACGATCAGGGAAAACGCCTCCGGCATTGGCAACGCGTCGACGGTCGTGTGCAGCGGGCTGGCCTATCCAAAGGCTCGCAGGCGCTGTGATGGATGGGCCTGCCGTGGTAATTGCAGTGAGTTAATAGTATATTTTTGGCAATGGCAGTGTGCAACGTTCGCGTCCCTCGAGGCTATACAGCGTCCATCAACCAACAGCATGATGACGCTTTAGCGACTTTAATGGGACTGCAAACTATTGTCCGGTTCAATTGAAATTGGGCGGCGGCATGCTCTGTCATGATGATCAAAGAGACTCGCGGTGCAAATGTAGGGCCAGAGAGAAAGAGAGGGGAATAGAAAGGGAGAGAGAGAGAGAGCGAGAGAGAAATGGGTGGGGGGCAAGTGGGAGATACAGAGACCGAGGGAGAGGGTGACAGGGTCAGGGTGAGACTCAGAGAGATAGAGAGAGAGTGGCAGAGTGAGGGAGAAACAGATAGGAAGATGGAATAGCGGGAGGAGAGGGGTGGGGTGTGGAGAACAGAAACAGACGCTTGATCGAGAAAGAGAGTGGCAGAGAGAGGGAGAGAGAGGGTTGGAGAGGGCTCAAAGCTGCCGGAGCCCTGTTAGTATGTATGAGTTTAATAACGCGTGTGTGGGGGGTGGGCGTAAGCGTTTCGTGTGCGAGCGAGGGGTTGTTCCGTGAGAGTAAACAAACAAGTCAAGATTCGACTAAGGCCTCGCGCCCTTTGTCTACACCGCAGCGTGTTTTTGCCCCGCATTAAGAGAGCCCTTTTGTTAACTTTTGAAGAGGCTGTTAGGCGCCGATATGCTCGCAACAATTTCGTTTTTGATGTTTTAAAGTTTCTGTTAAGTACGCCGCGCTACCAGCGGTAATAAAAGTGTTTTCCTCCTTTTGTTTTTTTTTCTTAAGTCTTCGCAACGCAAACTAATAACGTCGAGTTTTGTTTTCGAAGCTAGCTTTTTGCCTAGGTTGGCGTGGTCCAGGTCCAGACCTCTCGTTAGCAGCACGTGCTCCTGGCACGTTGAGATTGAGATCATCTGCTCCGTCCACCAGTACGGTTGGGGCCGCTGCCTCGACTGCTGGCCGCAGCCGGACCGTCTGAAGCGCACGTGCAGACAACTGCGGGCCGATTACAGGCAGCTGCGGGGTTATATGAAGCGCTGCCTTAGCGCGAATAAGAGGTGACCGGACTGCGTCCAGTTGGCAGTAAGGGGAGGGAGGGAGAGAGAGAGAGAGAGAGATATGCAGGAAACTGCCAAGGTTTTTGTTTGTCGGCGCAGTAAGTGCCCACTTTGTTACACAACTTATTATAACTGCTTCTTTTTAAAGGTCCGAGTTGATGAGACCGCTTCTTCCTCTCTTCGCCCTCTCTCACTCTCCTCGCTCTCTGCGCCTCGCCCGGAAGTCGGCAAGGTCGTAGTAGGGAGGAAAAAGTCACAACCCGGAAGTAATTTACGAATAAGAATAAGAGTTTCTACCTTTGTGGATTTTTTTTTCGATTCTGTGTACATACAAAATAAGGAAACGCAAATATTGTTTCACTTTTCTTAAGTCTTTAAAGTCTTTATTTACATCTCACATAAGGCCAGGGGTATAGAGAAGTGTTTCACAGGTGGCAGCGGGCAAACCGCATGTCTAACGATCGGGAAAAGGCTAGCTGAGCGAACCGTCGAGCAGGATAAAGAATCGTCCTGAGGTTCGGGTGTGACACTGCCGTTATTGTTTTGCAGCGGACTGCTAGGACCGGAGACGACGTGGTCTGGTGGCGGTTCGCCGGTGTGCGCGGTCTGCCGAGGCCCCGGTGGTGGAGGGGGATTTTCGCCGCCCGATTCGCAGGCAGCCCGCGCCAACACGCGACACACAGGGGACTGGCTTACGCTGAGTGCTGCTGTTGCCTCATCGTCCGCCGCCGCTGCTGCTGCCTCATCTGCTGCGCCGCCCTGAATCCGAAAAGAGAGCAGGCCCTCTGGCCGCGCGCGCTGCCTTTTCTGTTTGCCGGAGGGATAGCTTTGCGGGACCGGGCGTGGCGAGACCGAGGGCGGCCGGGCCGACTGACTGGGTCGCATTATCCGGGACCCATCCCCCCGGTTGACAAAGCAGTTTACTGTGACGGGGATTAGTCGAGTGGAGCAACAGTCAACGCACCTCGTCGTATTGTGTCGCTAAGGATAGACGTAAACAAACAACGGAAGAGTAACCATAAGGGATTATTTTTGTGGGCCATCATTTTTCGGCCAAACTGCCCGTATTTAATAATACAATAAAACTGAGGCATACGAGAAATATTCCGATCTCGGTTACTAGAGTACATTTTTTTAAAAAAAAGTCAGAACTTCACGAAGAATTCGTTGTGAAAAAAGTTGCCAGAACTCTTTGTCAAATCACAACTCTTCATCGTTGTCAAAAATTTATAACTTCAGAAATTATTGCGATTGGTTCGAAACTATTTCCAAGTAAGCTAGCAAAATGCAGTATGACTACAAAGAAGTGTTGTGATTTCACAGTTGCTTCGTATCGTAAAAATGTTAAAAAATAACAAATATTTTTAACAGTCAGGACTCTTTGTAATCGATCAGGGAGAATGTGGCATATATTTAGTTATACATCACAAAGTTTATTAACAACAACAACATTGCGTCAAATGTATTTTACACGATAGCGATGCATTGTGTGCACCAATGGGTCTGAAACGGAGTGCAAGTTAGGTTCGTACTAAGGCAGAAGTCAGTTTCTGGAACTGGGCTGAAATGTGTCGCCGGCTGGCGGACGGCTGCTTCCTTCTTGATCTAGCAGCCACCTATTCCTCCCCGCCCCTTTCCTCTACCTTTCTCTATAAAGCCTGCACTGTAAAATGCTTGCAAACTATGTTCTTTGCAACGTTGCAAAGAATTTGCGAGCTTGGTAGTGCAAAGAATTAGTTCGTATTGCATAGAAGTTATTTGCAAGTTGCCAGAATCCTTGCAAACAATGTGTTTTCATTGAAAGAAATAGTTTGCAAGCTAGCGAAGAACTAGTTCGTATTACAAATTTTTAAAAATTCTTTGCAGGCTGCAAAGAAAATAGTTTGCAGTACGAACCTATTCTTTGCAAGCATTTTGCAGTGTGTCCTCCTCCGCCTGATTCGGTTGCACTCCTTTCAGATCCGTGAGAGGCTTTAACAACCAACCGACCGTAGGACAAGTTGGACGGTTTACACACATGATAACACGTTTGGAATTTTAAACGATTCCCGTTCGTTGTTGCCTACGGGTGAAAATAAACTGGTTTAATTGGATTTGCGAAGGTAGCAAACTGAACAAGGTGTGCAAGATGGTGTTCCGCTCTGCAGGCTCGCTATTTGCGGTTTTAATAATAGTTTGGATTGCCGGTCCGTGATTGACCTCACCGGACACACCAGGCAGGATTGTGGCGAGGTGGTCCGGGCGGGCTTCACAACGTTTAATGCATCATAACAGTTTGTAGCCTATTCGAGTGGTCTAACTGGGGGGCGCGGACATCTGCGGTTAGGGCTGCGGGTGAGGTCGCCCAATATGACACCTTCCTGTCACTTACTGTTTCTCTCATGCCTGCTGCCAAATTAGCTAAGGAATTTTTTTCTGCACCCCTTTCACTCTGTTGTACTATTGACTGAGATGGGGGAGAGAAAGAAAGAAAGAAAGAAAGAAAGAAAGAAAGAAAGAAAGGAAGAAAGAAAGAAAAGTCCAGGGGCCTGGAGGAGGTGGAAGTGGGTAGAAAAGTAGCGGAAAGATGGAGTCAAAGTGGGGGTCAAACTCCTCAATTCAAGTAGCACCCCTCCCCCGTTTGGCAAGCGCGTGACCCGCGCAGGCAGTGGGTGGCCGCCTCTGGCCAGCCATCAGCCATCAAACACCGCCCCCCCCCCCGCCACCGCGACTGGCATGTGGAGCATACGCACAAGTGCGAACACCTCGGCGAACACACAGGCGCGCACGACACACACACACACACACACACACACAGAGGCACGCATGCAGAGACCACTTCCGCTGCCCCGCCTTCCAGCCCAGCTTCCCCTGCTCTGCCTATACGTATACACATTCGGTGCGTGTCATTGCGACGGCTGACATAGGGGGGAGGTGTTGATGGCGCACTTCAAATTTATTTATGCCTCGTAATTGCTCTGATTGTGTTTGCCTCGTCGTCTCTGTTGCCGTTTGGTTCAGCCCGGTCGTCCACAGCTCGTACATGCGCCGCACTCACACAAAGATGGACCGATATGCATCATGCATGCACATTCTCTCCCCCCCCCCCCTCCCCCACACACACATGCGCGCGCGCTACGAACATGGGGACGACATTGCCCGTCACGGAAATGGAAAAAGGTCGTGTGTGAGCGTGGCAGCAGTAAGTGCCTGCCTAAAGTAGGGGGTTAATAAAATATCCCAGTACACAGTGTGTCGTGCACTAGCTGGGCAGTGGGGACAAAGGCCACAGGGCTCTGTTCCGGTTGTTGTACGGTCAATAACAAGGAGACTGAGGCAAGTATAAATGCCTGATCTTTCCCAAATTCGGGTATACTTGCTTCTCATCTATGTAGGTGACGAGCCGATCTTTTGTTTCCCTTACCGTCATATGCCGAAACTCCCCCCAAAAATGTATAATTTCAAAAAAATGCACATTTCCAAATTTTCACAAATATTCAGTAATATGCTGACTCAAAATGAGCGTTTATTTGTTGTTGTTTTTTTTTGGGGGGGGGGGATAGTTTCTCTATCTCTTTTTGATTTGAGAACTCCTTCCTTAATTTTATGCCCAAAATTTACAAAATTTCCATTGTTTGTGCCCCAAAGTGCCTTGAAAAATGACGACCAGTAAAAAAATTCTACTGCGAATCGTCATAACAAGGCAAGGCAACAAGTTTCATAGTATTCCGATCCCCTTTCTGCTCACTCACATAAACCCAGGCAATCACATAGGTACTAACACTGGAAACACAAGTCTGTGAATGTTGCACATTTGTAGATGTGTGTACGCCATTTGTACACAAAGAGCGAAAGTGCAGTAAAGAAAAATCACGTACACGGGAATAACCATGTAATTTATTAACGGTTACTCCATTCCTCGTTTGCGTACCCTCTTTCCCGTGAAAGCCCATTTTAACGAAACGGAAAATGTACGGAAGAATCCAGAGGCCTCTGTTTTGTATACGGAGACTGTTGCAGTTTTCCGTACCCTTTCCAAGAGCCAGCAGGGTCATCCAGGAATGGAACGAAGTACGGAAGAAAACCGTATCCCCTTCGAGAAAACCCCTTCTTCCGCAGGGGGTACGGTCACCGCGACATGCACCGCACCCTAGTCTCATTTTTTACACACGTGTGTAAATTTTTCGGAGCAAAATTCACTTTTTTACCTCACTTTAGTGTACGGATAGGCATTCACACACCTACACGACGAAGTAAGTGTGCGATATTCACACATTTGCGTTTCCAGTGCACCCACACTCACGCCCCCTCTCTCCTCTCTCTTAGTCGCGTCTCTTCGCGTCAAGACGGCATGAGGCCATTACAGTAGTTATGTGTTTTTGCATGACGCCACCGTGCCGCACACGGCACGGCACACCTGCGTTTCGTTGCGCCCCGCTCCCTGGCGCCACCTACCGGCCAACCCCAGCCATCCGCTCGCCCATACCCGCTCACCAGCCATGCCTTGCCGAGACCGCCATAGCTCGTCCGAAACTACACGACCGTCGGAAACAGGGATATGGGCAAACTTAACTCATCCACCTCCGTGCACAACACAACCGCTCGCACGTCCCCATCGTGGGTTGGGTCCTCCATCCGTAGCCGCCCGCACCACCACCAGCGCACCCAGTCACCAGCCGTGTCATTAACGCTTCCTTTAACGTTTTCTCTCAAACATAAAAATGACTTCCGGTTTCAAGTACTGGTGGAGTAAAACTGACCCCTGTTGTGTGTGTAACGGCCTGTTGTGTGAGGGCAACATCTAGAATGAGACAGCCAACAGGAAAAAACTATTTTTCTTTCATATCAGAGCATGTACACTAACATGATTTGTTCTCTATCAATGGATACGAATTTCTGTGTCCGTATTACAAATTTATTTTTGTATCAGAAGTAATGTAATTTTTTGTGTCGCAGATACTGAAACAACTGCATATCCAAATTACAAATTTTTGTATTGAATTTTTTTAGAGAGGCTTTTAATTGTGTAAAATGCAGTGAAATCAGTGCAGTGTTACGAATAATGTACCATCGGCTGAAAAGAATTAAATAAGTGCCCTGCTGAAATGCACTCACGGTGGGTGCTAACAAGCCAAGGTCAGTCTTACAGCGACCGTCTAACAGTGCGTGGTCGCCCGTATGAGCGTGAGCCTCACGGGCGTGAGGCTCTTGACCGCGAGGCAGCGCGTGGGACCCAGCCAGTCTGGGGCGGGGCGGGGCAGAGCGGGGCCCGCAGTCCGCGGGGCGCATTCGGATTGGATGGAACCTGAGATTGGATAGGATGTTCGGGGTTGCTGCTGGACTAGGCCGTGCTCGACGGCCGTGCTCAAGGACAAGGGGGCTTTGCCTTGCTCGCAGCGGACTGATTGTGTGTGTGTGTGTGTGAGTGAGAGAGAGAGAGAGAGAGGGAGGCTGTCGTGTTGGGAAGGAAGATAAAATGAGACGGAACCTTTTATCGCTGGGGCGCGTGCAAACGACGACGACGCCCCCCTCACCGCGCCGGCCGGGTGCGCCGCTACGCCACTGTTCGACACGTCTGAGCGAAACCCTCTGGTACAGAGAGGTCAAAGCCGTTACCGTTTGGCCGGGCTCAGCTCGATCCTCCTTCCCCGAAGTCAGTACCAGACCATCTCCGCCGACCTCCGACACTTTGAAATGTCGAACCACACTACGTGCTTTGATTGTTACCTCATAAGGAAGGGCTGTAGGTAGGGTGTGCAGCGAGGTTACATCAGGTTGCACTCTGTAAAACGTAGGGTCCCGGTTAAAATCTTGTTATTTAATTTTTCTTCACTATCACTGGCTTTTGAACACAAAATTTTCCTAATTACAAAACGACCCTATATAATTTCCATTCATCAACTTGTATAACTAGCTTTGTCGGAGGGAACGCCACTCTTCTTTTGCAATAACTCACACCCTTGACAACATCTTTCCAGAGTATCGCGTGCCAGAAATACTCACTGCTTATTGTCATATATCATCAAATTATTTGACACACTTAATTCCTTTCATGTGTGGTGTCAAAGGGTCATCTGTTTCCAGCCCCATGAGCACCATACAATCAAATCTAATGCCATATGGTTTTGGATAAACACACAATGTTCTCATTTTTTAGACAGCATTTTTTTTTTTACAGTGAAGTGGAGCCACACCCGAGTTACCCGTACCACCTCCACTTTTATCGTCATGATGCTGTTTTCAAAATTCTTATCTTTTTTCCCCTTTTGTGTGTTCACAGGTGCGGAGCCGACCCGCCGCCAGCGAGCAGCATTAGGTGCGCGGTGGGCACAAAAACGTGGTGGCCGAGCCGGGGCCGCCGCTCTGCGTGCAAAAACCAAACATGATGATGAGAGCCCCCTCCCCCTTCCCTTCCTCGCTATCCCCGGCCCACACCGCTGGGTGTAAACGCAGTCATCGGGTTCGCGATTTAGCGAGGGCTTTGGCGAGCGCAAATGGCCAGGACCAAACATGTTGTTTCGCACTATTATGCCGATTTGTTTGCCGCGCTCCACTCGCATCGGAAATAACCGCAAAACAAAAACGGAAAGAGGAGTAAAAAGTTTGCCTTGGAATGGTATAGAAGTGGGGTGGCGGAAGCAACAGGGAATTATGGGAAGAGAAGAGAGCGGGTAAAAACACGGTGTGGTGAAATCTTCGGACTCTACAACCCCTTTTCGCGTGCGTAGAGATAGTTTCGCACTTTTAGGGGTGCATCCCAATGAAAAAAGAAAAGTGTCCCCGGCCTTTATTTACTTAATTCTGGGACGGAGACAAATATTTGACTCTCAGTAGGCGTGTTGCGTGTCCCGGCCGCAGGGACCGGGCTCGCAACACTCCCAACCCTCCAACGTGCCTCCAGGACGCAGGGCGCCGCAGGACCTGGCCCCCAGTATCCAGCTTGTTGCGGAATTGTCCTGCATATTTCCCAGCTGACCCGCAGGCAGACGTAGACTTCTCTCTCTCTCTCTCTCTCTCTCTCTCTCTCGCTCGCTCGCTCGCTCGATCCTCGCCCTGTCATCCCGTACCAGTTCCAGCTTAACGCCTAGATTCGTCACTATTGTTATGTAGTCGATAGACACTTATTCCGAGACAGAGTGCCCTAGGTTTGTAGGTTACGAAGTAGCTATATATGTACGCCAGACTATGTCTCGCGTAACAGGCTTCGCGATATCTCAGGAAACACTGTAACGCTGCGACGCGCCTGGCGCACACATAGCTAGGCCTGCGGCGCTGACACCCGAGACGATTTAATGGGAGGGTATAAGGGAATAGGCCCAAAAAGTTTACGTGCTCACAGCATCTATCGGGTACTTATCACTCCAAAATTTTGGAACTGAAACTTCTGTTATCCGATAAAGGTATTCATTAAAAGTTCTAATTTTGACAGACTGTTATGTAAAACTTATCATTTTAGGAATAGCAGATAATCTAGGGCCCGTAGAGGCCAAGGGAGGGTGTGGTTCGACGCGAAATATGTAGTTTAAGCATTACTGTCTTTACAATTTTTCAATATGAAGCCTCTTTACCATGTAATAGACCAAGTTAGTCATTTTCACCTAATTATCGTCAGGAAATGCCCGCTAGCACCCAAATGTGAGGTAGAGCAAAGCGGACGGATCTTCATACTGTTCTTGTTTAGAATCACCATTCAGTGAACGAAACGGTTTCAAATATAGCAAACTGGACACAATTTTCAGTAAGGGCTCCACTTTCACAGTTTGCCCCTGGGAGACTTATAGAAAAAATATTTTTTGAAAATATCTTTTGAAAAATATTTTTTGCGACCTGAGGAAAAAAATTGCAATGAGGCAACGCTGCCACCTCCACGCGCGAGGTGTGCGGCAGGCGGCAGGAACCCAAGTCCAAGTCAATTTCTCGAAGGCTCGCAAAATATTTCAAAGCAGCCTGGTTAACTATGCTTTCACTAGTCTATAGACGAGGACAGACCTGGGTAGGCGGGTGGGCGGTGACAAAGGGCGCTTGTGTTTCGGTATGCAGGCGAGCGCTGGATAAGGGAATGAGGTCCGACAGCGAAGGGCGCGCTCAACGACGGTTTGAGGTGATGGGGGGGGGGGGGCTGGTATAGCGAATGGGAGGAGGAGGGGACTGGTGGGCGCGAAAGAGACAAATAGGCCCTCGCCGTGGACCCAAGGTGGGCTTGTTGTCGAGCGCCGCGTGGCGTGACGTGTCCGAAATGGAAGGAGAGTGGAAGTTGAAAAAGAAAAACAGGTCTGCTCTCCTCCCCCTCCATCGTCGTCTGCAAGGGCTCGCGCTGCCCTGGTGGTAGCCCCTTTGTTTGGGAGGAGTCGGTGCGACTCGTTGGGAACGCTTGCTGTTGCCAGACAAAAGGAAATGCACTTCCCAGGTGGCAAGGTCGGTGTGGAAAACGCTTTTGACGCATTGGAGGCTACAGTTTAAATGTTGGATAAGCGCGCTTTACTTTGTTGCGCGCAACAAAGTAAAACCCTGGGAACAAAAAATTGTGACTCCTAGGTTGATTTTCCACTCTGCCTTTTTCCTGAGTGCGCCGTCAGCGCCTCTGGCCTAGGTAGATTGGCCTATGCAGGGCGCGTTGCAGCGTGACAGTGTTTCCGTGAGACATCGCGAAGCCTGTTACGCGAGACGTGGTCGGGCGTACATATACCTAGTTGTTAGGTATTATTAATGATGGTAGTCTTGTCAGTAGCTTTTAAAGGTATTGAAACAGCAGGAGGCGGGGCACAGGGCACTTGGATATTACATGTACACATTGAAAAAAATCTTTTCGATATTTCAAAAATATGTACTCATATTCTGTCCAGTTCCACACCCTTTGGTTGCTTCTCTAGTACGGCAAAGGCCACAGTTCCGGTTCTAGACAGAACCGTTTTTCCGAGTGCTCGGAACTTGCCACTCTTGCTCTTCTTTGGCGCTATCTTTGACTCTCCTAAGCGAATGAAAGAAGGGAAGACGGGTGGAGGGGAAGGGCGGGGGGAGTGAGTCGGGTAGGCCTCGCAAAAATGAATAATATGAAAGAGAGACTCGTGCGGCCCGAGCCCGAGGAAGAGACTTGGCGGGGCGTGAAGCGATGGAGCCGGCAGGGCGACGCGTCGCGACGTGGCAGAAATGTGGAATGAAATTAGGGCGAGAGCGAGAGCATCGGCCAGGAGGCGAGATGTCCTTATGGCCAAGGGCGCAGAAGTACTCTGCGATCTCGCCTCGATCCAACGCCCCCCCCCCCCTCTCATCTTTCCCTCTTTTACTGTATACACTTATATGTGTAAGATAGTTTTTTGTTTGACACAATACTTCCACAAGCTGTTTTATTTTTCATTTTCAAAACTTAAAAGCACCTCTTTTTTTCTTTTACGTGAATGATAGGCGTCTTTTTGGCCTATGCAATCAGGTAAAACTTTTATCCTGCGCCTCCACGATATGGTGAGGGGAAGAGGGGGAACAAATCCCGTTGAATGACAAAGACGAAAGATACCTTTCACAAAAAGGTCAAAATAAGACTGAAAGAAGAGAGGGTTGGGCGGGGAGCTGTAGAGAAACAGAGAAGTGAGGAAAGAGAAGGAAGCTGGAAAGGGTAGGGAGAAAGAGACCCGGAAAGTTTTCGCGGCGAGCGAGAGAGCGACGCGCTAAGTTTCCGCCCTCTTCGTAAGAGCACGGGAGTTTGAAGGAATTGCTTCGAGGAATGCTATGGGGAATGGGGCTGTGGGTGTCGCAAGCTCCTAGGGGGCAGGGAGAGGCGAACACAGACAGAGAGGAGAGTGAAGACGGAGGAAGTGGTGTGGTGGGGTTAAAAGCACAGTGGCGTGACGGAAGAGATTGTCTGTCTGCTCCTCGGAGGTCAAGAACGTATAAGTTGAGAATTGGCATTTCCTGCAATCTCTGAGCCATCTCGCCAGCAATGTTCAACTCGGAAGTGTCTTTTTCAGTTCCGGCCCCGCCAACTCCCTCCACAACCACCTTGCTTGCACCACTCAACCACCTAGCTCAATCCAGGGTAAGGGCAGCCAGAAAGGAGTAAATGTACCACTCCAAACAGTTGCGTACATGTATATATGCATACACTACCACTATGCGGGTCAAAACAGTGAGGGGTGAAAACACAAAGAGGGGGTGGGATAGGGCTGGCAGGGGGTTAAATAATACAGTTAAGTTGAGCTAAATCCTCATAAAGTGAAACCGTGCGGAAGGCGTAGTGCAGAGCGCGCGCGCGCGCGCCTCTGTATGTGTGTGTGTGTGTGTTGCTGTTCGGGCATGTGGCTGGATGAGGTTGCTGGAAAAGAAGGGGGAGAGGCGGTAGGTAGGTAGTTCAGTGCTAGTGACGGCCGATCAAATAGCAATAGCATTTCAATGTAACTGGTCAGTGACATCCGATCTACATCGCGTTCGTCTTCAATGTCCGATCCACTTACTGTTAAACAGAGTAGTCTGCACCAGCCTCATTTACATCGTTGTTTCTTTCGCCTAAAAATGCGAGAAAAAAGGGTGACCGTCTAAAAAAACCGATCCACATTGTCAACAAAGACCGATCTGCAAGCACATCGTTTCTCGTGAACGATCGCCCTTTCGATCGGCTGGAGGGACAGAATTTGCTGTCAGCTCTCCGTCACATTTGATACAAACTTTTTTTTTTTTTTTTT
>NW_026267300.1:61054-63387 GCF_000697945.3 Frankliniella occidentalis | reverse complement strand
AGATCTGTCAAGGCAAAAAATCAATTTAATTAGAAATAATATGAAAATTTTAGACTTGAAAAACTGTGCGGGCTCGTGCGGGCTTGTCAATCTACCTTGCGGGCTTTTGCGGGCTCTTTCACCTGCGAGCATGATGCGTTGAGCCCGCAACAGCCTGCCCTTTTGGAGGCACTGTTTGAGAGGTTGATGGCTAGTATAGTTGAAGTTGGGGGAGGAGTGAAAAAGGGGGCAACCTACGTAGAGTCTGTGGTGCGCGTGGTGAACGTAAAAGTGAATCTTACCCGACCGCCGCGCTAATGACAGCGTCGATTTAATCATCCGTTCCATTAACGACAGAATGGGGCGTCCAGAAGCGCGGAGGCGCCGCTGCGTTGGCGGGGCGTGGCGGGGCCGAGCCTGCACCAGCACAGCGACAGGGCCACTCTGTCTTTTCCATCCCCTTTGCTGTTTCGTCGATTAAACTGACCCGCCACCTCCCGCCCCGCCTTGGCGTGCGCCTCTGCTCCCACCCCTCCTCTCCCCTGCCCCCTTACCTCCTACCCCAAACCCCTTCTCTTCCTGCTTTAAGTCTAAGCCTCTTTCACTGACTCGCTCGATTGCGCACTGACGCCGAGTTCTTGGAAGATGCGCGGCTGTGGTGGCGGCGCGTTTCTCTGCTGCGCGAAGCGTTGGTGATGTTTGGGACGTTTAGCGCACGAGAGGCCCCACCCTGCTCTGCCACCTTTGACATGGAAATGCGCCCCGGAGATTGCGACTCCGATGATTGCCTGCCTGGCTTCCCTGGGCTGCACGGTGACACTCTCTGCGCCAAATCATTAGTGCTCGGCTGAAACATTCCAGCGAACGATCAGACTCGGAGCAGGTTTTGGAAATTGACGACATTTTGCAGATGATACCAGGAACCGAAAGATCGTGAAATATCTCAAATGCTCTAAAAACTCAACAGTGTACATTGTATGCTGAAAAATGAGCAATCATTGATGATTGCTGATAATATATCAGTGCAGTACATGGAATGACTGCTGATATATCAGCAATCATCAATGATCACGTTTAGTTTTTTGGCATTTCCTTTCAGACGGATGTCATCGGAAAGTGGATAGCATTACCAGAATCCTCGTGAAGAAAGCTTTCAAACGAGCATCCCCGCCCGCGCGTGTGATGATGTCTAACACGTGATAGCCGTCCATACTGCATCGATTGTTTTGAGTTGCGTGATGCTTGTCGTGGGGTTTCTCACTCATCTCGTTCGTATACACCCATTTAACCCCCCCCCCCCACTCTGCCGTTTCTCTCACAACCCTCCCCGTCTCCTGGTGTTCCGTTACTCTGTGTCAGAGCACTTTGCAAACTTGGTGCCCCCCCCCCCCCTTTCCCTCTCCCTTTTTTTTACAGTTGACTAAATCTGCCACTCGCTCCCATCCCCGCCACCACCACGGCTGCGCTGACAGATTGTCGATGAGGAAGCGCAAGTTGTAATAAATGTAATAACAAGTCAGGCGTCGTGTTTTTTCTCTGCCATTCTCTTTCTTCAAAATATAAGGAGTGAAGGGAGGGTAAAAAAGGGGAGAAGGACTGGAGGAAGGATGGCGCAAGGTGTCGTGCGCACAGTTATGCGGCACGCAGTCATGGTTAAACCGATGTCTGATTTGCGGGGAGTGGAGGGGGGGGGGTGATATTGAGAAACTCCCATATTGGAGGAAAAACTCATCAAATATAGAGATTTCAAAAAAATGGAGGAAAATTCTGCAATTCTATCATCATCTCATCCCTCTGTGTTTGGTGAAAAAATTAATGACGGATGACAGTCACTTTCAATGACGGGCATCATTAGTTTGGGGATAACGTATCCCATCACTGCATCCTTCAAGGGTGGTCCAGAGACCCCTTTGTTTATTTTGCTTCATGAAGGCGTGCGGGCGGGGTTGCCTACCGTTCGCTCACAGCGGCGCCTTAAGGTGCAACTCGCCCGCACGCCTCCATCCGAAGGCGATAGACCCGCGACATTTCGGAGCTTTCAGTGAAACTAGAAGCCTGCTACGAAATTACCAACACGTCTGATCGGTGCACGGAATGACGATAAACTTGTGAAAGCTGCCGTCAGTCGTACGACCGCACCTCTAATAGAGGTTTCTGTCCACCTCGTGTACAGAATTTAGGTCATGCTGTTGCCATTTCGACTCCCGCGCCGCCCCGCGCGGTGAGGGGCCGCTGCAAGTGCGCTTGTGGCTCTGCGACGACGACATCCACGAGGAAGTCATTTCGCGATTCTTTGACGCGAAAACTCTGCTGCGGGGAGTGGGAGGAGGCTCGAGGGTAGGAAGGGTGGGGGA
>NW_026267300.1:52238-60609 GCF_000697945.3 Frankliniella occidentalis | reverse complement strand
GGGGGGGGGGCACGTTTATCTGAGATAATGTAAGAAACAGAGCCGAATAGAGCGCACAGATTCCTGAGAATAAAGAAGGCGACCACAGCACCAAGGGAGGGCAAGAAGTTCTTGTGCCAAACATAGTATCATAAACTAGCTATACGGACGTCACATAACCTCTCGCGTAACAGGCTTCACGATAACTCATGACTCGAAGCACATTCCAGCTGCGATGCGCCTGGCACTCATACTCATACTACTTCAGGTCTGCGGGTGCTCACATCCGAGACAAGTTTATTAGGTATAGGCTCGGGTATAGGCCTAACTACGGGGGAGGGGATGGGGCCTGGAGCCTTACGGCCCCTAAATTTGGCATCCTTTCAGCAAATGCGTTGATGACCCACTCAAAAAACGGAAATTGAGTTATTCGGTTAGTAAACCCATTTTAAGGTCCAACCTGCTCAGATTGCGGACGAAGCCTCCTAAAAATTGTATTAATTCCAATCAAAACTTCATCGCAATGGCTTTCCGCAAGGTTTCATCTATGTTTGCTCTTCTCTGTGAGTTTCTCACGACCAACCTCGTCCTTTTTTTTCCGTCCCCGAGTGCCACTCCTTACCCCCTCTCCCCCTAACCCGGCCCTGGAGACACACCGGCAGCAGTCTGCAGTGGAGTGGAGGCCGCGGGTCGGGTTATTGTGGCCGCGCTGGCTGCTCTACGCTTGTTCACGTCCCGCTGGGCGCCGGCGCGCGGAGTGGCGTGGCGTGGCGCGGCGGAAGGAGCAAAGTGCTTTGTTCCGGCTGTCGCTTGTGAGTCTCACCTAGCAAACCCTCACCTCCGCCCTCGGCGCCGCGCACGGTGGTGCACGTCAAGTTGCGTGGGACTGTAACACAGAGAGAGAGAGAAAGAGAGAGAGGGGGGGGGGCAGTCTATGTGACGTGCGGTATGTGTGGGAAAGACTGACAGACGCACAGTCAGAGAGCTGCTGTCTTAGATGCGAGGGGGGGGGGGGGCGGAAAAGTACAAAAGTGCAAAAGTTTGTGTGGGGTATCGAGGTAACACGACTCTGTAGCCGTTAGCCGAGGGTAGATTCTAGACGCACGCTATCGTGTGGCTGTGTGCGTGTGAGTGTGCGCGTGTTCGTGAAACAGGCGGTGAAAGTGGTGTAGCGGGACTTCATTTAGGGGCTAGCTCTACAAGTAAAGGCTTTTAACCGCAAGCAGGCTATGCCGGGCTCCTTCCCTTCCCATCACTCCCCACTCGCCCTGTCATCACCCTTCCCCCTGCTACCCTCTGCCGGCACCCTCCGGGTGGGCCAAGCGGGCTGGGGCGTTGCTCTCGGTACATTGCATTGCGCCTCGAAGCTGCCCCGAGCTGCCCCGTGCACCCTATAGATGACTTCTTTATCCCCTATAAAGTCTACTCTAACTTCCGAAGTGGACAAGTAGAATTAATCACTTGATCTGTGTGCCTGACCTGCAAGAGCAGATTTTCTTATACTTGTAACAAATGTGTCTGATGCTTAAACACAAAGTCTAGATGTTTCAGAAAAAAAAAACAGAACAAGAATACCACGAAATCATTCTATTTTGATTTGAATTTAATTATTCTCTTCTGCCACACCTTTCCTGTGAATTACGGAAAATACACTTTTCTACTAAAATTAAACGACGTACATAATGAGTTATTCACATTCCAACAAGATGGCCCTTGGTTAATTTAAGAATACGGGCGTGTACTTTCTTTTTTCTGCCAGGATTAAATGACAACTTAGCAAGCACTTACCGCGCACCACACCCTGACCCCCTATTCTAGGCACAGCACCGCAGATTTCCCTCCCATCTCTCTCTCTCTCTCTCTGATTCTCTCATTGCGAATGCTTCACCTTCTCTCTTGCTCTCGTCAACCCCTCTCTTGCCCTACCCCTCTCTCTCCTTCCCCACTTCATCAGTCCTCCCTACAGTCCCCCTTTTGCTCCTCCTGCCAGCCAGCCCAGCCCAGGGTCGACATAAATCTCCTCCTTACGCACTTTATCCATTTAGGCCCTTCGCACGCATTCCCCTCCCATGTTGTGCCTATTTATGTCTTTACTCGGGCCAGCACTGGCATGGCGACATGAGACGTAACGTAGTAGTGTGCCCTCATAACGGCTTCCTCTACCCATGTCTTTCTCTCTCCTCTCCCTCCCCCACCTCGTCGCCCCCTCCTCTCAACTTGCGTACGCTAACATCTTTTTAGGAAATCGCGTAAAGAATGTCGAGTAGCAAAGGGAAAAGAGAGTGAGGGATAAAATGATGGTGGGATGACGAAGAGATGTCTGCTCCCCCTCCCTCTCTTTCTCTCTCCCTTTCCTACTTTCTCAGCCATCCTATTTATCTCATTCTCTCTCCTCTTCCCCCTCTCACACTGCGTTGGGTGGAGCACTCTCGGTTGCCTGCCTACCCCAGCTCTGTGGACTGTGAGCCTTAGCCCGTGGTCAACAGCTCTGCTGGCCCGCCCAAAGCCCCCTCCCCCGTGCTCCCCTCGGCCCCCTTCCAGCACTTCCCTGCATTTCCCTCGGTCCACTGATCACAGAGCGAGATCGCATTGCGACAGTCCGGCCCGCTTTCGAGTGCTGCGCTCCCCAAATGCAGATTTGTCGTCTCTCTCTCTCTCTCTCTCTCTCTCTGTCTCTCTCTCTCTCTCTGTCTCTCTCTCTCTGTCTCTCTCACTCACTCACTCACTCACTCTCTCTCTCTCACTCACTCTCTCTATCTCTCTTTCTCGTTCTGTCTTTCTCGGACGCCCCTCCCCCCACCCTTCACCCCCCCCATGTCCCGCCTGCTCGCCCCTCTCCTTCCCCTCCGTCTGCTTAGTCACTTCTAGGGGCCGGCGGGCGCCTCTGGTTAGGTTACGACCGCGACGAGGGTGCCTGGTTGTTTGTTTGTCAAGAGAGATTTCTTTTCGCACCACCGCACGCCTCTGTTCCCCTCTGATCACCGAAGAATGCAAACTCACTTTTATGCGATACAGCCGTGATGAAAGTGCTATCGTAGTGTAGCGTATCTTTTGTCTTAAACGGGGCGAAACGAGAATGTGCCGCGTACACTCTAAATGTAAGAGGACAATTTTGTCCATAGAAATGGAACCGATTCGTGCACATCTAGGAAGGATGCAATTTTGTTCCTTAAATTGGACAAAATTGTGTAAAGCGTCACACAAGTTGTCTAGATTTAGGAGCAAAATTGCATCCTTTCTGGATGTGCACGAATCGGTTCCATTTCTGTGGACAAAGTTGTCCTTTTACAATTTAAGTGTAGCGAAGCCATTTTTAATATAAAGCACGTACAAATTCTTTTTCTGCTACACGAGGGACTGCTCCACTGACCATCCCGATCTTTGGAATCTCATTGTAGTACGTGCCTCGACACCTACCCACTCCCACACACACACAAAATCACCAGCTTTGCATTTGCGAAAGTGTCGTTCTCCAAAAGATGAAAGAGCAAACAACGAAAAGTCACGCCTTGCCTGCTGCGGCAGCGCGCGCACACACTACACCGTGTTGACGCGGAGGAGGGGAGCACCGTGTTGACGCTGGATGAGGAAATGAAGGAGGCAGAAGGGCGGAGCTCTTAAGACCATGAAGCTGCAGGGCGTGGCAGGGCAGGGCCTCTCAGGGTGGCGGTAGCCGGGATCTTCTGTCCTCACGCACCACAGGACGGAGGAACGTCGCCGTGGAGGGGAGGCGTGGCGCTGGGCGGAGGGCACGGCACCAGCGAGGAGGGCAACAAGAGGAAAAAATCGTCCAACCCCTCTCCCGTCTTCTGCTCTCCCTCTCTCGAATGCAATTGGCAATGCAAATGGGGCATTTGTTTGACAACTCGCTGAGAGGCTGCCTGACGATGTTGCCCGTCTGAAAGCAAAACCATCAGCAGGCCCTAGAAATGCGACTAGGAAAATTCCGTATATACAAGTCACAGTCGATTTTTATTTTATTTTCGCTTTTGTTTTGGCTTGCAAAGTGTGCGGAAGGAGGAAAGTTTTAGCAAGTTTGTCTTCTTCGGTTGCAGGTGGCGAGCCATGGAGCCGTGACGGCCCAGGATGACTCTGGCCATCGGGGCGGGAAAGGCCTTCCCGGAGTACCAGCAGCAGCCACCGCCGCAGCAGCCGCCCCCGCAGCCACCGCCCCAGGGGCTGGGGGGGCCTCTCGGCGGCGGGGGTCCTCTGGGTGGCGGCGGCCCGCTTGGGGGGCCACTCGGGGGCTACCTGCAGCAGGCGCCGCCCTACGAGCAGCACCGCCAGCATGCCCTGCACCACCCGCACCCCCTGCCGGCCGCGGCCGCCACACCACCACCCTCCTCGCCGTCGTCCACCACCACCGGCCCAGGGGGCCTGTCCGCGTCCAACAACTGCTGCTGCCCGACGTCCTCCTCGTCGTCCTCCTCGCCGTCCTCGGGGTCGTCGGCCTCGTCCAGCCGTCGCGGCAGCCGCAGTAGCCGTGGCGGCGCGGGGGCTGGCGACGACCCTGGCGTCGGCGGCGACGGCTCGGTGGCCTGGTACTGCTGTTGCTGCTGTTCCTCGCCGCGCGCGGCACGCAAGAGGCGGTCCCTGCTTGCCAGCGTGGGGGTGTGCGTCCTGGTGCTCGTGTACACTCTGCTGGGCGCCTTCGCCTTCATGGCGCTTGAGGGCTCCGGCTTCCGCACGGCGCCGCTGCCGCCTGTGACGCGTGCGAGCGCGCCCGCTCACGACGACCTGCGCACCAAGACGGTGGAGAAGCTGTGGAGCATCACCGAGGACCTCAACATCCTGTACAAGGACAACTGGACGCGGCTGGCCGCGCAGGAGGTGCTGCGCTTCCAGGACATGCTCGTGGAGAATATCAAGCAGAGCGGGGCCGACCTCAACGCTGGCACCGCCAAGGGGACGGTGGCGGCCGCCTCCAAGGATACTGCGGCCGCCGTGACTAAGGCCGCGACCACGGCCGCCAGCACCTACCAACCTCACCACCGCTGGACGTTTCCTTCCTCCTTTCTCTACTCGCTTACGCTCATCACGACCATAGGTGAGTGAAAACAAATGCGACAACGTATTCATTTTCAATACTGTGAAAAATGGATGTTGGAATTTAGAACACTTTTCAGTAACTTGCAATTTACAAACGAGGTTGTGAATTGAAGATTGGTACTTATCGTAAATAGGCTGTTTTTGTTCGTCGAAGAAATCCGCGAGTCTTTCTTTAATGTCATGGGAATATTGCAAATCTACAAGTTGAAATCGTAACTTTACAAAAACATGTCATCGAAATTTCCCTGTACAAGACACAAATATTGTTCACAGTGCGTGAGACTGAGACATTGACGCAACGAAACTGGAAATACTTTAATGCGGGGTACATTTCATGCTCGAAAAGCGAATGCCGTTAGTCCGCTTCCACCTCTGGGAATTTTCCATATGCATGCCTGCGCGCCAGCTATCCTCGTGACTCAGCACGTGCTTCGCGGGATGAAAGAGTCATTAGACAGGGAAAGAACGAGATCGTCTGGTCTGCTTCGCATTGCTTTGCTCTGGGGAAACGTGAGGCCAGGCTGCACGAGTCTCCGTCGGCTCGTGAATCGAGAATGCCAATCGATATGGAGCTTTGGAGCGTTTCCCGTAGACGGGCTGCCGAGTGCTGTTACTGCTGCTGACACATTTAAACATACATGGCTCGCAAAGGTTAGTCATCATGCAGGAAAACAGCACAGAGCACCGCTACCAGAGATTGATTCATTGAATCTCTCTCTCCGTGTACCCGTCGCGCCACGACCCGGGGTGGTTTACAGCGACGATCTGTATGAAAAACAACAAAACTTAGAATAAGTCAGACAATGTCAGTCAGAATGTTGTTAAATACAGCAGCTATATGCACTGTATCTGGGGGCAGATAGGCTGAGAGGGCGGAGGTCGGGAATGGAGCGAGACGTGGTGGAGACGGGAGAGAGGGAGACGAGAACGGAGACCGCCGGCCGCGTTAGACCTCCCGGGAGTCGCATTAACTTTGCAATAGCCCTCGGTACAGGCCACGCCCCGCGCGCAACCTCTCTCTCCTCCACCGCTGCTGCAGCCGCTACTGCTGCCCCAGGTTATCGCGACGGCGGTGGGGGCGTCGAAATGCGTCGTCGCACAATGCCGCCGCCGCACGCAACAGTTTGCACGACTGACGGCCCCGCCGCCGCCGCCTCGGCCGCCGCTGGAGGCCGTCTCCTCGTCTTGTTGTACGCCTCGAAGTCGTCCGCCGCCGCCGCTGATTTCACGGCTGGCGCTCTCTCCCCCTGCTCCTCCTATCCTCCTCATCCCCACTTATCCTTCTTGCGCTCTCCCCCCCCCCCCCTTTCGCTGCTCTTCGTCAGCAACGGGGCTGCTTCTGCACGGACTCCGCGCGCTAACAGCCTGCCGATAAAGGCGCAGAGGGGGAACTAGGCAGTGGTCTGGGCGAGAGAGAGGGTGGGGTAAGAGGGGGAGGGTCATTGCGAGTGCATCACAGGTTGCCGGGGGAGGGTGGTGGTCGTGGGATACGATTGTGGAGGGGGGAGGGGGTAAACGCACGACGCGGATCGTTTGGGACGACATCGTCGTTGTCAGTCCCTGCTGCAGCGGCACCTCGCAGTAAAACGCTAGGCTAGGCCACTCTCTTCATTCGAAAGGGGCCCAGGAACTGTGGTTCGCAGCTACGACGAGCAAGACCTCGTAGGCTTTTAACTGTGCAATGCATTCTTATCTTAAGATGAGATAAATTTAGAAATTTAGAATTAAAATTGAAAAGTTCTTCATTTCTGTTGGTGCTCTTTTCAAACTTGCGCAACAGCGTTGTTGAAAATTGAGTTTTTCAAAGTTTTACTGCGTTTTTTTTTACTCACCTTTCTGACGAAGAAGACCTTTCGTTGTCCAGCGCCCTTGCCAGCGGCATTCTGACTGTCCTCCAGGCGGCTGGTCTGTCCCGAGGCTGGAGGACAGACTAGAGGCCGACTCGGCCCCGAGCAGAGGCCCCGCCCGGAAGGCACCGAACTGGACTGCCTCCCTCGGACTCTGCCGCTGGGAAACCGAAACAGGGAGGAATGAAAGGACAAAATTGGATTGCTAAGGATTCTCCCAAAAAAGTGGAGGGGGAGGCGTGGGGGCGGAAAGAGTGTGAGGGAAGTGGGGAGAGAAAAGGGAGCGGTCGCTACCACGCGGCGGAGGCACGGGCGAAAAAAGCAGAGGCAAGAAGAAGAATAAGATTGCGAATCCGAACGGGACGCCCCTGATGTGCTGATGCCCAGCAGGGTGGAGGCTGGCTCGGACCTGGCGGGCCGTGGGCTCCAGGGCCGGGTGGGTGCTGCGCCCCACCCCTGGTCCTTCCCCATCACTACTACTGGCCGCAAGGAACCCGATGCCAACAAAAACGACTTTTTTTGTTGCAAAACACCGCCACGAGCATCAGTTTGCGTTAGATTCTCTTGCTGACACTGTGCCATGCTCGCGCGAGGATACGTCAGAAGCTTGCCATCCACTATCAGGTATGCAGAACGCCTTCATACGTGTACTTTTAGACCAGGGTGTTAATAATACGGTTTAAAAGAAATAATAGCGGTTTTTGTTATGTGTGTTTAACTCTAAGTTGGAGTGGATAGCGAATAACCACTATTCGAGTAATAATATTCGCAGATAAATTTGCATTTCGTAATACAAACAGTTCGTTTGTAGTACGAAGGTGCGAAATCCTTTTGTATGTCACAAAGAGCAGTTCTTCGTAAGAAACATAGTGAAGGGAAGAAGTATTCACCGATCGTCGACCGTGCACGTCTAATCTGTAATTTTCTCGAAAAAACGATCAGTAACTCAAAGCATCCGTTTGTGTCACGCAACCGAAGCTACGAGTCACTGATTCCTATCGCAATGATATTCTTGACTTGCGAAGTTTATCTCTGACGCTACATATTCCAACTATGCCCTCCCGCAGTATACGCTGCTCACATACTGCTGGAGAAGGGAGGGGGGGGGGAGTCGCTATGGGGTCAGCCCCTATATGCACTGGAAACGATGATGTGTTGCTTGGGCAGCTTCCAGAAGCCATCCCGGACCAGTGTGCGCGGACGTTCCGGATGACCAATGCAGCGTCTGTCTGCGAAGGCGTGCCTGCGGCGGCGGAAGTGCAGGTTTATGGGGGGGGGGGTCCTTAATTGGGTAGGTAGCACCAGCACCGAGCGACACAAAACTAGAGGGAGGGAGAGAGGAAGAGAGAGAGAGAGAGGGGAATATTGCAAATCTACAAGTTGAAATCGTAACTTTACAAAAACATGTCATCGAAATTTCCCTGTACAAGACACAAATATTGTTCACAGTGCGTGAGACTGAGACATTGACGCAACGAAACTGGAAATACTTTAAT
>NW_026267300.1:36441-46598 GCF_000697945.3 Frankliniella occidentalis | reverse complement strand
GAGCATTGCTTGCTTTGCGTTAGCGACGGCGGCGTCAGTGGACCACCCACTGTGATGATGGCTCACGAGGCCCAAGTGGGTGGGCGGGAAGGGAGGCGGATTTGGGGGAGGGGGGGGGTGGCTCTCCCCTTTGCGCGCTTTCGCCCGACAAGAATGACTGACTGATTCGTATCTTCGTCATCACCGCCCTCCTCCCCACCTTCTCGTTGCCCTCTCTCCTCTCTGCGCTGCCCACCGAAACCCCCCTTGCTTCAATCCCCCTGCCAACATAAGCCTGACGAACCCCAACAAGACCCTCCCTCCCCCTCCCTTTCCCCGCCTCTCAGGCCTCCCACTACTGCTGCTGCCTTAGCCTTCGAAATATTCGCAGCAGCAATTATTATAATCAGAGCAAAACGTCTCATTCTGACAGATTTCGGGTCTGCTGAAGACATCGCTGTCTGTGCAGCACCCGTCCACCCCATCAAGCCCAATTCTTCTCATTTTTTTCTCGTTTTGCGAGTGCACAGCAGAGTTGAGTTGACGTTCGTTTTACCGCGCGACCCACCGCGCCTTGTCAAGCGAGAGGAGATACAGATATATACAGAGAGAGAGAGAGAGAGAGAGAGAGAGAGAGAGAGAGTAATACGTCTCTCAGCGCTAATTCATTATTTCCCCAGAGTGCTTGTCTGTCTCGTTAAATAACGCCTTGCTGTCATCCCCACTTTGACACCATCAGCTCCAGCCCGTAATGCACCCCCACCCCAGTTCTCTCTATCTCTCTCGCTCTCTCTCGCTCTCTTCTTCTCCTATACCCGCGACACGGCGTACGGCGTACATTGTTTGTATGTATATTTCAACAAACACAGCGTTCTCATTTCACAATCAGAGGCTCCGCCCCACTTCTCCGCACAATATGTTTCTTTTTTTGTTGTTCTACTGCTCTTCGTAGTGTACCGGGTGTAACTGTGAATACGCAGCAGTGTTGCGGGATTGTATACTCAATATGACCGCAGGGGCTATGGCTCCTTACGGGCGTAGAGAGTAGGTAAACCCTCAACACTGCTGCGTACTCACAGTTACACCCGGTACAAGAGGGCACTAACGAACCTGTTCACAAACCGATGCCGTGAAGTGGTAAGCGCTTTTGCTTAGCAGCGATCGTTATTACATCTTTTTCCAACCTTTGCTAATGCTTTTTCTCATTCTGTTACATCTCCTGGCTACCATAGTTTCGCTCTGTAACATGCTGTAACTGTCTGAAACCCATCAAAGAAATGCTTTGTACCACACAATCCATTTTCTTCGCAGCTTTAAGCATAATGCTTCCAAATTTGCAAATGCACTTAAATACAAAGCAAAAAGTACTTTGTATCACAAAGCTGCCAGGGGCTTAACAATAAGCTTACAAACTAATTTGTTTGGCAGGATTTAACAGAGTGCTTGCGTGCACTCATTACGACAATCAGCGAAAGGCTCTGCCATAAGGTGCTTTATTGTCCTCAATGTGACTTAGAGGATTTTACACGTCCAGTTGTGGAATCCATCGTGAGCAGACTTGATTTCGTTGCGTTTGTTTTTTGTTTTTGTTTTT
Source organism: Frankliniella occidentalis (assembly GCF_000697945.3). Classification (NCBI taxonomy): domain Eukaryota; kingdom Metazoa; phylum Arthropoda; class Insecta; order Thysanoptera; family Thripidae; genus Frankliniella; species Frankliniella occidentalis. Next base: position 45,025 of record NW_026267300.1, on the reverse strand, counting down.
TTGCACCACCACAACAAACACGTAACAAAAGCCTCACCAGAGAATGAGACGCGCGTATTTCTTTCTGCTGCGGCCTGGCGCCGAGCCTGGCGCGCACGTGCGCAAAGCGCATTAACGAGCTCGCTAACTAAGTACGCGGCGCGAATACGTACCTACAGGCGTACAAAGTACTCGTACTGCCGCCGCCGTCAAGAGAATAAATTTGTTTTGAGCTGTTGAGCGCGCGCTGCTCAAAGTTTGCGAAGAGACGGCGGCGGCAGCAGAGACAGCGGGCACCTCGTCAGCAACTCCATCTTTTCTGTCAACATTGCCATCTATTCTCTCTGCGTGTCACACACGTAGTCAGAGTGATGTCCTCACTCCTCCTTCCTTCCTCTGTACCTCTTCTCAAACTCACTCCCACTACGAGCTTTTAGAGTGCCACCCTAGCTTCCGATCCGTGCGTTCTCTGGGTAAACAAAGTCATTAAAACTGACAAGTCCGTTATTCTTTCCTATGTGCTTTTGCAAGGCCGCATCGAACTTGACATGTCCTTATCAGTACCCCAACCAAGATATTGGATACTTTGTTTGTCCAGTGTCGTTTTTATTTACTGGAAACTCTATGACAGCTCAGCATGTCAACATTTCGACTTTCCCTTTTGAATGTCAAAGTATCGGCGTTTGGTCACGTTGCGGGCGGGAGGGGCGTCTGCGAATTCCCTAGTTTCGTATTGAAAACGGCGTGTGTGGAAACATCATGGCGGACTGCGGAAAACAACTTTGGTCATTTGACAACTCTGCTCCAATCTGTGAATGCGTAGAATTGTCAGTTATGGTGCCGAATGTGTGGAAAACTGTCTATGGTGGACTTGGTTCTGCACTGTTTGAATTAGCAGGGTAGGCGAGAACGACGTACTTGGATTATAAAAATAAGAGCGTTTCTCAAGAAAAGTCCTTAATTGTACACACTGCCTACTCGGCCCGGTCGCCGAGCTCCGCCACATCGTGATACACCACTCGACGCTACGCCACTCCACTCCATGCTCCACCACGCCACGCGCCGTTATGGACTGTCCGCAGGGGTTACGGACCACCTCAACCAACTGGACCCAATATACAGTTCGGGGATGCAAACGAAACCATATTCGAATGTCGCCCACCCGGCCATGTAGGGGCGGGGCAAGCGTGGGGCGCAATGCATTTGCAACGATCAGCCCGTGCATTGCCACGTGACGATATAATACCCCGGGTATGCATGCAGTGGTTCCGAGCTTGCTCAAAATCTGCAGATCAAACAGTAGGATAAGAGGCCAGTTTTAAGTGCAAATCTAAAGAGTTAAAGTATGCACTGCAATTTTCTAACTAGGGATCCCACTTTTGCTCCTCAATGGTTTTACATTAATCGCAACCCTATTACATGCAGCTCGTTTTGTGTTAAGAAAACGGTGGTACTGTTGTGAAAAGACAAAAACAGTTAAACTGTACAGAAACAGGGGGGAACGGAGGGGAGGGGGGGAGAGAGTTGCAACCGTATTAGTGCAAAGGAAAAGTTCCTCGAAATGATCCTTAAGCCGTTTAATCGTCCCGTCTGCAACGACAAAGGGGCCCGCTCCCGCTGTCCTCTACGCCCTTATTTTTTATTTATCATGGGAAAACGAATTCCGATCTGGTTCCAGGCAGGACGTGGCTGGCTGGCTGGCTTGGAGATGGAGGGGGTGGCGGTGGCGGGGGGTCGAAGGCCGGACGACAGTCAGCCGGGGGGTGCCGGCCGCAGCCGCAGCCGCCCCAGCATGCCTGGCTGGCCGTCCGCCTGCCTTTTGATTGCGCGCTGCGACGACTCCTAAGCTGACTGGAAAAATGGCAGCGGAGGGGCTCCTGCGGTGGGACCTGAGCGGGGCTGAGGGCGGGGCTGAGGGCGGGGACTGGAGTAGCGAGGGGCTTGGGGAAATCCTCTTGCCTCCAGCCTGCGATCCATTGTATAGGCCCGTCGCCACCTGTTGCCTGCACGTCAGGATTGTGATTGCAAGAGGAGGAGAAGGAGAGGCAGAGACAGAGAGAGAGTCCTTCCTTTCATGATTGCTCAGATGTTTCCTCAAAAGCCACTCCCGCGTGCATAATGCCGATAGCCCCACTGCCGGGCTGGGCGCGACGCTTGCCTTGCGATTCGCCACCTCGGTGCGGAGCCAGCGAAAAATAAATTGCACCGTGAGGTACCTGGTCGATACCTGAGGGCGGGGAGGGGGGCTTTGGTACTGACTGTGCCCGCTGAGGCAGGCAGCCACGGCGGCGGCGGGGGGCGTTGCCCCAAAGTACATGTACGCGCGAGGTCCCGGGGTGGCTGGGTGGAGTGGTCCGGCGGACGGGCGGACTCGTAGGGGATAATGCGGTGGCAGTCTGGCTTTGGATCGACTTGTCTGTCGGCCCGGCTCGCCTCTCTCGTAGGCCCCACGTGATGTGCAAGGCGTTAAGGACTGACTCGCACACAAACAGCCCGATTGTCTTGAGCGCACGAGGGATTCCAAAGTTGCCCCCCCCCCCCTCCTTTTCCGCCGTCCCTACGTCTTTGCCACTGCCCGTCAATAGGTCGGCCTGCCCTTGAAGAGGAGGAAAAAAATAGTAGAAACAAAGTTCAAAATAATAGAGAGAGGCCGCAAAAAGAAAACAAATCAGTGGCACATACACTCTAAAATGTATAGGGCTAATTTTGTTTCCCAAAAGGTGAACGTTAGAACTGGACAATTAGTAAAAAACTTCACAACAGTGCATTACTATCTGAATGTACACAAAAATGACGTTCCTTTTTACAGGAGCAAACTTGTCCCTTTACATTTAGAGTGTAAGTATTCAAAGTCAGAAATGTACAAAATGTTGATTTGCGGATTTGCCACTCATGAGTGTAAACAAATTGCACAATAATTTTTTCAGTGCATGGAAAAAAAAGAAGGGGTTAAAGTAAGATGATCTCGTGGGCCGGACCACTCCCTCAACACAACAGCCTTTCACAGAAAGGGTGAATGTGCTTCTGAAATCAAGCAGACTCTGCGCAGCGGTTCTCTCTCTCCCTTTTGCCGCACGGTTGTAGGGGTAAGTGAAGTAAAAGGGGGAAAGAGGGAATCCTGTTCCAGGCTGGAAGTGTTGGACTAATATACACTCACTCACCGCCTCTCCTCGATTAGGTCCCCTCTACCTCCCCCCACTTTCTACGACCAGTCCCCACCACCCCACCCCCCTTCTCACGTTCTTTCATTCTCTCTTGCTCACACTCTTTCTCGTTCTGTGTTAGATACTTTCAGTCCTTTAAAATAATGATCGAACCGTGAATCTAGTGTAGTGGGGAGCAAAGTCACGCACTTTCCCGAGGGATGAAATGATCAGGATACTACAAAGTAGATGTTGTAATCATACAGTCTTCCCTGAGGTAACCATGCAATGCCCAGCTTTAAATTCCATATGGAATTCCTGCTAATTTCCAGATGGATCTTGTTTTTCCATATGGAATCTCGTTTCCACAATGGAATTTGGTATGGAATAATTTTCCGGTATGGATTTGTGAAATTCCACTATGGAACTTGATCTGGAATATTTCCCACTGTGGATTTGTGATTTTCCACTATGGATTACTGATATTTCACTATAGAATATTTTCCATTATGGTCGGCTGCATTTTTTCCACTATGGATTTGCAAATTAAATCATAACTTTTTAACTAAGCGTTACACAGGAATTCTGACTGAAGCACTGCAAATAATACGTCAAAATGTTCACTCTTTGATTGAAAAGTAAAAATCACGATTCTCAACTCGGCTGTATCTTCGTAACAAGATGTCGAATCGAAAATCTGACCGCATATTTGGCGGTTTTAGCGAAAGTTTACATGGGGACAGTGTCCTTTCACGTAAACAAGCAGCTTGGTGATTGATGCTTCTCCATGCTGGTTTCACAATCCAGATGGATATCACTATCCATATGGATTTATGTTACATATGGAAAATTTTCCACAGCAGGAATATCCATAGTACAAAATTCCACTCTGGAAAGTGTTCCAAATTACATCTGGAATATAATCCATATGGAAATTCAACAAAATCCAGACAGGCATTTTCCATACTAGAATATGGAATTTAAAGCTGGGTGGTTGCTGGAGCCCTCCACTTCTCTGGTGCGGAGGGTATGAGAAGGGAGAGTGGAAGCAATGCCACTATTTCTGCATTTACCCTACCCTGGCTCCTACCTTTGCCCGACGCGCCATACACACATATACACACGCAGACCACTATTTGTGAGGACCATAAATCGACCAGGGCGCAGCAGGGAATGGGGTGCACGGCTGGAGGGTGGTGGGGAGGGGCGAGGAATGTTGTGCGAGTGGAACAGCACGTCCTGGCCGCGTGGGGTGCGAGGCTGGCCCCCCACTCCCTCTAACACACATTGCGTGTTCTCACGATACAGACTCCCCGCCCTGCTCCCGAGCTGCTCCGGCCCCTGTCCGTCACAGTCTGTATTTTGTTGCACCCCCCCTCCTCCTCTACTCCTTAGACCTAGACCCCCTTCCACCACCTGTGCCCCCCCCCCTCCTTTCCCACCCGCTCCCACCCGCGCCACTACATACCAGCGGGGTACGTTTATGAAAATTTATGGCATTCCCAGCGCGGATTTGTTGCGAGTGACATGTGTGCGAGGGCGGTGCGTGCGAGGATGTGGAAGTGTGTCACGCAGCTTAGAGAATAGTGAAGCGATTGCCTATTCACAGAACGATGTGAATGCAGGCAACACCCTCGCACACGCAATCAACGTCGTCACTTTTTCCTTCTCTTGTTTGATGTCGTTCGTGTTGGTGTAAAATGTAACACATTCTGCAAAGGCGCCTTATTTTTTCACTAAACATTACTGATTTTTCCATGTCTCTGAGACTAGAGCTTTTATCTCCGTCCCCGTTGTTATTGATTGGAAATAAACAAAAAACAAAAAGGACAGAAGGAAGGGCAAGGAAGATAAGAAGGGGTTGTCGCTGCAGGTCTTGATATTGTTCGCTGTCAGCCCCCCCCATCCATCCCCGTGTCTCCCACTCAGCCGGCACATACAACATGTCACGTGTCCGAGCGCAGCGCCTTTGTCTCCGTAGCTCAGCGACATGGCTGCCGTGTTGCTGTTTCGAAAATAACCCGTCACGCTCCGTACCCACAGAAACCATCGTTTTGTGAGGTGCTGGCCGATATCCTGCTTTCGCTGCGCGTTGCCTTTACAAGCGTTAACATCTGAAAGCTATTTAAACAAAATCATACTGTTTTTCAGCAAGCTATTCTTTTATAGCTGCCATTCGTGGAAAATGCATATTTTTTAAAAAAGTTCATCTTGAAGGAAGTTGTGGTGGGTCTTTTAAACTTTTGCACTAAATAAGGAGAAATAGGCGAGGTTGATGGAGGGTGTGAGGTTCATACTATCAAGGTCACGGCCATGATCGAGTGTAAGGTCGGGTGTCGGGTGTGTCATTATCAGGCTGCTCGTGGTGTGATTATTATGCCCTCCCTTTCAGCTGATAATCACCAATGGTGGCGACTGTCCGAATTGGAGCCGGGGGGAGAGGGGGTCAACTTAATGAACTCTGTTACTAATGATGGCGATGAGTGCGTAAATTGCTTTAAATGAGCCGCCGCGGTTAGGGAAGGGCAAGGGATACGACGCGTGTTCAGAGGGGTGGGGTGTTGGGGAAAATTGCTGTGCTGGCACGGAGTCGTGCGCTTCCAATTGGCTGATGTCGCCTGTTTCCAGCAGAAAAACGACTCGTTGTCGAAGTAATTTGTCGTATTGCACTCTTTTGTACGTGTGCGTTTGCTTTGCTTCCCCGGTGCTCGCTGTATCCGAGCCAGGGCGTCGTAATGTAACATAACGCGTGATGAAAATAACGAACTAAAACGAAAATAAAATTGCAGTCTGAAAGCGCTTTTAAAGAGTCCTCACCTTTCTGCGAGCATTAGATACGACAATACTTTTGAATTTCTTTGAAAACGCTTTAACAGCGCATTAAAGTTGCAGAATCCGGTGGGAAAAGGTTGCCAGAACTCTTTGTGAAATCACAACTGTTCTTCGTTGTCAAAAATTGATAACTTCAGAAATCATTACGACTGGTTCACAACTATTTTGAAGTAAGATAGCAAAATACACTATTTTTGACTACAAAGAAGTGTTGTGATTTCACAGTTGCTGCGTATCGTAAAAGTGTTGGGAAATCACAAAACATTTTTAACAGTCCAGAGATCCGCGAGTACTCTGTGCCTGTAAATGTAAGTTCGTGTGCTGCTGTCTCTGTGTTTACTTGCGCGCGCGCGAATGTCGGCAACTTCGGGGCTCCGAAAACTTCTGTGAAAGAAGACGAAGTGAGCGCATGCATCCCTTGCGCGGGGTCCTTCCGCGTATTTTGCATGTTGGTGTGGTACCAGGGACCTTCGGATTCCGCCGGAGAGGTGCCCGCCCGTGCCCGTACGATTTAAGCGCCACTACGCAATGTGAGGGATTCAGTTCGCAATGCAAAGCATGTTACAAAGCTTCAAAAATCTTATCGCAATGCAAAAAAAAAAAAAAAATTCTTCGCAAAGTCTTAGCTAATTAGCTAATTTGCATAAATCTATCACATCACTTGCGTATACTCTGATAAACCAAGGGCACAACATCGAGTTGTTCATGTTGTGCACTCTTGCTCGGTAGCTGTGCATTTGTCAGTGTGCCCTTTAGATCCGACGATTAATGGAGGGGGGGGGGGGGCAGTGTTAAAAGGAGTAGTTGTGCACGTGCACTTGGTTAGTTTAGATGATGACAGCAGTCCAACGGACTCTTTTTACATCTAGGCAATTAGTTGTTTATACTTGTGAAAATTTGCCCAGCGTATTCATTCGCACCGAACTGGGTACTACTAAAACTTATTCCCATTCGTCGGCTTTTTTAGCCTCTCCTAGAAAAAAAAACTCTACGCACTACCTCAACAGACTTTTGGACTTGACTTATTTCGAATAATCTCTCACAAAATGACGTATTCGCACGGAAGCAACCATTGAGCAGGGACCTGACTTGTAGAGAGAGAAAGAGACAGGCACGGAAAAAAAAAGATTCGCTGAGTCAGCTAATACATTGACTGGTATATGGACAGACAAGCACATACACTACTGTGACCATTATATTGTCTACTCTAATCAATCATTGGCTGTGCCAGTCAAAAATTAGCTGTAAGAGCTTATCCCTTCCCTAAATCAGTCGAGGTCTACCTTACTGATGCAGGCAAATCACTATTTCATACAACTTATCTCTGACTGGCACAGCCAATGATTGATTAGAGTAGACAATATGGTGGTTACAGAAGTTGATGTGCTTGTCTGTCCATATACCAGTCAATATATTAGCTGACTCAGCGAATCTTTTTTTTTTTTTCGTGGAGCGATGCGCACAGCGAAGAAGAGATATGTTAGACGGATTGTGGGTTGTTGCATGGCGACCTACCAACCTGGCAGTGGCGGTGACTGCTATTCGTAAATGGACTTGTTTATCGCTTTGCTCATTGTATGCGCCGCTCTTTTACCCCCGCCAACCACCCAACCCGCCGACGTGCACGATTATCCACGCCCGTTGTTCTTGTACATATTTCGGCCCGTAAACAGTAACTGTAAAGGTTTATTGTGGAAAACTTTTGCTTGAAGCCTGGCAAAGGAGAGCGTGTAGGCGGGAGCGACGGCAGATGGAGGGAGGGAGAGAGATGAAAAGAGAGTTGGGGCGGGGGGTGTTGGTGGCAGAAGAGGCACCGCGGAGAGAAGGCGTTACCGTAATCCTTGAACTTTTCCAGACATTTTTACACCTCGGGATGGGAGGAGATCGTGGGTTCAAGATTAATCGGTTCAGCCGTCCGGAGCCGCTTGGCTTTGGCGGTGGCGTATCAGGCATGCTCTCCCTCCCCCCTCCCCAGCCACGTCCAGCAGTTAGCTGAAGAATGCGACTAGTTTTGGGGAAGGGGTGGGACCCAAGGGGTGGCCGGAGGGGTCCCGGCTACAACCAGCCTGATGGGGCTGATGGACACAACATAGCCAGGCCAATGCCCACCCCCTCCACCTTTCTGCCCCTCCTCAATAATCTCTCTTTCTCTCTCTCTCTCTCTCTCTCTCTCTCTCTATCCATATTTCCTCTCTTCTCTTTTCTCTCCCCTTTCTCCTTTTCTCCCTGTTTCACGGTCCTCGGATTGCATACAGTTGGAATAGAAGAAGTCACAATCTTGCTTCGACTGGAATGTGCCCTATGCCGCTGAGCCAGGCGAGAGCAACGACCCCCGTATTTTACACATTCTTTTGTATCAGCGAAAGAGGGAAGAGAGAATCAGTGCGGTCGATCAGGAATCTCCCAACGGCGACAGACTGGTGCGAGCGGGGCCGGGACGCCGCGTGACAGGTAACCAAGTTAGCGACGCCCTCTCTCAGCCCCGGGGCCTACGAGGTTGTAGCTTAAACTCATTAGCTATTCATGCAGAGTGATGGATAGCATCGCCTTCACGTCTCCGGCGCATGCCTCCGCTCCTCTCCGCGCTTACAAGCCCACCATATTTTTAACGTTTTTTTTTTTTTTTTTTT
>NW_026267300.1:34290-35945 GCF_000697945.3 Frankliniella occidentalis | reverse complement strand
CATCGGCACGAACACCTCGCTAACACCCAGTACAAGAGAGAGGGGGGGGGGAATGTCCTGTCAACGTGGAAATCCCTCCGTTATCCAGCGGGCAGCCAGTGCAGATAGCTTGGTCCAGACTGCTGCTTGCTGCTGCTGGTTTGGTTACTCTCGGAAAAATTTCTGTGGCAATTATTTTGTGAGAGCAGAGAGGAAAAGGAGTGGTAATCCTAAAGATTATGACGTATCGGTGGCAAACAAATTATTTCTTTTCTTTGTTTTTTTCAACCCGCACTCGGCTTAGTGGTGTGTGTATGTGTGTGTGTGTGTGTGTGTGTGAGAGAGAGTGTGAGTGGGGTGGGGACTATTACTCTGGCCTTTGCCGCGTCGCGGGCTCCCTGTGAGCTTTGCGTAGCGACAAACTCGCGAAAAAGAAACGAAAGCGTTACGCACAGTGTCCACTGGCTGCTGGTTTGTCTCCTCTCTAATTTCCCAGGTTTTATTCTAAAAGCAGAAGAGAATCTGTTCTTCAATAGAACTATAGTGGCCTTAGGGTGAAGTGAAAGGACTCAATTAGCTTATTTTATCGAGCTGCAAAAGCAAAGAAGCGGCTGCAAAAAAAAACTTAAAGTACAGCGGACCGGAGGGGAGAAAAAAAGAACTTTACTCTTCGACTCGACCTTCGATTGCCACGACCCGTGGGTCGCATACACAAGCGGCCGCGAGGCCCACGGAGTCCCCCCAACGTCCAACCCACCCCCGCCTCCCGGCTTACACCACCGCACCCCGCCCCACCCTAGTTTCCCCCCTTGCCCCGCCCACCCGACTCCGGACGCCGCCGCCGGCGAGTTCCAACGGAGACAAATTCCTAGCAGTTGACCCAACGTCCACTACGCCACTAGGCGGATTGATTCCGAAAGTAGGGCAGGAAAGAGGGCTGCGCATCGCTGACCGGCGAGCGTTCTGCCATCCCGCCGCAACGCCACGCGTTCCAGCGAAAAGGCTACATTTCCTGTATAGTCTTTCCGTACAGAAGTGCCTCTCCACCATTACTCCCCATTCAAATATGTGGAGAACATTATACGTCTGTTTGTGTTGTTTTTGACGTTTCGGGGTGACATACACACTTCAATCTTATCTCTTTTATTCATAGCTTGTTCATACAGGCGTATTAAAAAATGCGTAAAAAGCATGTTAACAGAACTTATCCAGTAAGCTATAAGAATGCTCATAAGATTTCAGTGTGTATGAGCGATATCTGACACCGCAAATCTGCCTCCACCCCGCTGAAGAACACCCGATCTAAAGCAAATATATAGCAGATCGGAAGTTCTTCAGCGGGGCGGATGCAGATCGGATATTCTTAAACTACGGGTTTCAGATCCTCTTGCCGGGGGCGACGATCTCTAAATTAGTTTTCTCAACGCACGTACGACGACTCACGCGGTGGTAAACGAGGTATGCTGAGTGAAATGCCACCGTCGTAAAAGAAATATACCTCACTCCCATAGATGTATATTTATTTCAGATAAATTTAAATTTTGTCTCTGGTTTGAAATTAGTGAAACTGCGCCATTTCTAAAACACTGTTAGAATATGTTTTTTTACTGTATGCCACAGCAGCGCGGCATTCCAATTAGCGGGAGGCAGGCTCATGTTATTGCCGTGGCCAGTCG
>NW_026267300.1:32655-33835 GCF_000697945.3 Frankliniella occidentalis | reverse complement strand
CCCGTCAGCTGAGTGCTTTCCCTCCGCTGCTCTCACTGCTGCAGTGTGCCCCCGTTGTCGTGCGCGTCGTCCGCAGCCTCAACCTCGCCGTGTAGCGCTCCCAGTCGTAGTGGCGGCCATGCTACCCGCTCCGCAGATGAGGCGGCTGCTCAGCTCAGCGCCTGCCGGGTGACGGGTAGGCCACCCGGTGTGCAGCCGTGTACCGCGGGCTGGCCTAGCCCAGGTTTCACAGGCGCCCAGCGGCTGCTGGGTGCCGGGTGTAGGGTAGAGCCGAGACAGCTTAGTTTCAGTTTTAAGTGGTTTCATTGAGGTTCAAATACAGTGTTACACTGGAATATTTCAAAGTTTGATGAGCGGAGCGAGCCGTTCACTGTAAAACATATTTGTTGGAAAAATCCCACAAATGTATATGACGTTATTTACATATACCGACGCATCCGTGCAACAATATCCTATCTGTTTCGCTGCCCCGAAAGACTAGCCTATCTGTTTCGCTGCTTTAAATAAAAAGGTGAGCCTCATAGTCATCGCTCTTATTGAGCGAGGCAACATTGTCTCACTCATTTCAAGCACGACAGCTCACTCATCACAGGTTTTCAGTCTGCAAACGTGGACGTAGAGTCTATTGTTTTGAATTGTTTAAGAGTGGATGGGTCTGCCTTGATCCTCTTCTTAGAAGGCCCTTTGAGCCCCTTTGAGTAGGCAAATCCTCTTGCATCGGCACGAACACCTCGCTAACACCCAGTACATTTCAATACCACAGCCTCATGCGCCATACGGAGTTTACAGTGCCCACAAGTTTGTTGCACCAGAGGCTGCGGCCCCGCGCTGCCGGACGGGACGGGCGGAACCGCAGCAGCTTCCTCGAAATTCACTTCTGGCACTCCGTGCATCCCCCACCCCCGCCACTCCAACCTCCACCGCCAGTATTGTTGGAGGGATGATGAAACTATTCTCCGCCGCCCGAGGCTTTCCCTTCCCCTCCTTCTTCCTTCTCTTCCCTCCCCTTTTTCCCCCACCCCTTTTTCCCATCCGGTCCGGTCAGCTCCAGCAGTAGCTGTCATGATGCACCAAGTGGGCCAAGTGATCATCATCTCGTAGAATAATTGCAGCCGGGGCTAGCTGCAGTCACAACAAACGGGGTAAATATTTTGCTGTTTTTTTGTTGTTTTTTTTTGCT
>NW_026267300.1:31501-32605 GCF_000697945.3 Frankliniella occidentalis | reverse complement strand
GAGGGGGGGGGGTCAGTGGTAGGCCAAGGGGGTAGAAACGTGCCTCCGTGCCTGCGTGCGTGTGCGTGCCTGCAGCAGGCATGTGCTCGCTCACAAACCCTCCTTAGACCCCTCAGTTTACGACCTCCCCTGCCCCTACCGCACCCCGCCACCTCTCCGCGCCTTCTCCGGCCCTCCTCCGGAGGTGAGGGCGCGGCATGGCGTGTCACGGCGGGGGGGGGTCACCCATAAAGACCAGTCTTTTCAGGTCCGCCCCGTGGACCCGCGCCTCTATGGACGGCACGGCAGCTGACAGAATGACCTTCACGACCCCAACCCGCTCCTACTCACCCTCTTCCTCCGGGCAAGGAATCACTGGACAAAACAGACACACCATCGGTGCGGTACGGTTGGTTATTGAAATTGGACAGACATTTGATCTTGCTACACTGTGTATTGTGTCACATTATTGAGAATGTCATGTCACATTCCTTAGAATGTGACATATCCCTGCATCGCTATGCCCTCACGGGGTCAGTGGTCAGTGCATGGTAGGCGTTAGGCGTAACCATGTCTCGTTTTAACGATTGTGACCCCCCTTCCCCCCCCCTACTGCCTCCCCTTATCGCGCGTTACTTCCAGCGCGTTAGGCCGTATCGTCCAGCGAGGCGTTGATGTAAGAGGAAGGGTTAAACGGCCGGTGCGTCCTTTCTTTACCCTTGTTTACTTCTCAGAACGATATCCGCCTTTTATACTTGTTACATCTCGGCAGTATTTTAAAAAGAAAATATTACTCTACGGGAAGCCTGTGCCACCCTGCTACAAAAGGTCTTGGTCTTGGTCCATGCAAAGGGACGAGTGAGCAAAGTGAAGCAGGAACAGGAGAGGTGGGGGGCGTGTGAGGGTCACTGTAAAATTGTCCTTTTGAATCATAAACACAATAAACAAATCTGTAAAACTTGATTTTAAAATGTTAAAAATCTAATTTCGAAAAAAGTACAACGACACTAGCTACAATATTGGCTCTTTTTAGAGCGCTGGGTTGGGAGGGAGTCGAACGGTGTGTCGACTATAAACGAGCAGGGGATTAATTTAGAAGTTGAGCCAAGCACTTGTATGCCATGG
>NW_026267300.1:29267-30405 GCF_000697945.3 Frankliniella occidentalis | reverse complement strand
AAGGAGCAGACGACCGGTTGCCTACCTACTAGGCGGACCCTCATTCGGTATAGTTTTGTTCTATATTTTGTATGTCTTCTGTAAAGTTAATGCACTTCGCTCAGCTACCCCGTGCACAATATTAACGCACGGGGCCCTACGTTATTAAAGCTGATTCTTTCCAGCTTAAAAAGAAACGAAGCCGCCATGCCGACGAGACTGATGATACTACCTTGTAAAGGATTCGTTTGTATTGCGAAGGATTTTCCTGCTAAGAAAATCTGGGCTGTGGAGGAACTGGGCAACTGCAAAGGATTACAAAGGAGTGTTATTAATTAGTTCTCATTAACAAAGACGAAAAGAATCCTCCTTGCAAAAGAAATCTTCAGTGTTTTGCCATAATGTGCCAATAATACAATTTTACTTTCGTATTTGTAACCATGGCGCTACACCCAGGAAATAGTACCCTTAAATGAAGAATTTTTCTTTAAAACAAATAATACAAGATAATTTGAGACCTTGGTTGAAGGTTTTTCCATAGTGTTCAAGGAAATTAAGTTTGTCTAAGGTATTCTTTGCTTCATTTTAAAGTCATTTTCCTCAAGTTAAAGACAATTTACCTTGTATTTTTTGAGGTAAAAATATCGTAGGAGCAACGCATTTTGCCTTGTTTAAGGATACCATTTTATTGGTGTAGAAACATTTCTTGGCGTGTGTTTCTTTCATGTCCCGGGGACCCCCTCCTCCCCTTTCCTCCTTTTCTCGACAAGCTCGTTGTCCTCTTGCCCGGCCGCGCGCCGCGTCCTCGCCGGGGTCGCTGCAAGGAATGTGGTGGGACTTTATGGAATTCTGAAAAGTATGTCGGGCTAATCTCACTGCCCGAGTCAATTACGCCGGCCCCCGCCTCGCCCCGCCCCAACCTACCCCACCCCACCCGGCCGTACCCCACCCAACCCCGCCACGCCCCGCGCTGCGCTCCTTTTTGCGCGCGATGCGATGCGGGCTCTCGTCTTCCGGGGCGGAGGAGAATGCCGGCCCGGCAGCGCCTTGTTGGCCTCCAGGACGACGGCGTGGAGCGGTGCGGCGGCACGTTATTGATGGCGGCAGCCTTCGCTGTTACTGACCGCCCCGCCCCGCCCCGCCCCGCCCCGCCCTAGCG
>NW_026267300.1:23772-24635 GCF_000697945.3 Frankliniella occidentalis | reverse complement strand
AGCTGAGCGCGCTCTGCTGCCGCTGCTCTGCTGCTCCGCTGCCGCTGATCGCGGACCGGCCAGCCAGCCGGCCGCCGAGCAGCACAAGGAGTGAGGAATGCGTTTAACGAGGGCCCCGCGACGACGATCGCTGGGGCGGCCAGGGGCAGAGGCTCGGGCAGAGGGGCGGTGGCGGTGGAGCTTGGGAGCCGCTGCTGCTGCCACCCGCGCCGCCTCCGGGCTCCTCGCAGCCCTCAATGCCCCCACCCGCTCCACCACCACCCTTCTGCCCTCCGACGCCGTCGCAGCTCAAACTAATGTCGCTCGTATTTCTGTTTGACGACGGCGGCGGTACGCCCCTGTGATGCGACTGCGTCCTCCGCCCGGCCCGCAGGCAGGGCCCCGCTGGGCGGCCCCAGTGGGTGGGCCGGCGGGTCGGCTAGGGTGGTTCTCATCAGCGGTAGCATAGAGCGCTGGCCTCTCCTCTCCACAATGCAATCACTGCGCGAAACGTAAGGTAACCCTGTACACCCCAAGTTGAATCACGGTCGGATTCGCGGCCAAAGGGCTCATCCTGTGCGCCCTGGCTTTCGGCCTGCACTCTGTGTGTGTGTGTGTGTGTGTGTACGTACCCCTGTGAGTCTGTCTGTCTTTCCCTCCCAGCCTCCGTTCCTCTCTGCGCTGTGCCTCTGAGGGGCGCCGTGGCGCGCACAGAGGTTAGTTGGGTGAGGGCAGGTCGGGGTGGCGCCGAAAGGGCCTCGTTTTCCTTTGAGCCGCGTTCGCTGTGCCGCCGCCGCCCCGCCCCCGCCTTGGCTCTGGCCTCAGCCGGGCCTCTTTTCGAGGGCCCTCAGTTATTTCCTCAGTTGTTGCTGCCACAATGCGCG
>NW_026267300.1:17993-18813 GCF_000697945.3 Frankliniella occidentalis | reverse complement strand
CCCCTCCTCCCTCTCCCCGCCCCTACCACCACAATCTGAGCGTGCTCACAGGCTAGCGCCCGGGCGGTAGGCAGCCCAACGCGTCCGTGTTTGGCGGGACGGCCTACTCATCACACCACAGGCGCTCTGCTGCAAAGTTATACTATGTAAAAGAAATCAATTAACAACCGATCTTGAAAGCGGATGATGCCAAATTAAGAGTAAGCTTTACCCACTGTAAAAAATATCGTCGTAAATTTACAAAATTTTTGTAAACTCGAATTACAATTTAAGTTGTAAATTTACGGGAGCACATGTTTTACTTGCCAATGGATTTGAAGTCGATACGTACTGCATGTATTTTTACGATTACAAATTGTAATTTTACAACTGGCGTCAAGGAAATATTTTCCTGTAAACCTACCTACTCTTTTTCACAGTGACCATATCATTCGTTTTCGGCTTGTTTACAATCTGGCGTCTCCCTGTGTTTAGTTTAGAAGCGCGGGCTCCAGTGGTGGGAGGGGGCTGGCGCGGCCCACTCGGCTCGGGCGTGCGGCGAAAGGAATCGTGCATTACTGCCTCACTTTGCCCCTGGCACATTATAATAGATAGCTGGCCTGCTTCTCTGTCCTTACCGAGAGTAAAAGCTGCTGACACCTTACTGAATTATTCTTATGTTTTCTTATGTTTTGTCTAAGAGTAAGTCAGGAATGTAAGGTGTCATCTGCTACAAATGCGCTTTTTAGCAGATGATGCATTTAATACTCATTAAACATGGTACGAAGGACCTTTTCCCCCTCTCTTCTCCCCCCTCTCTCCCTCTCTCTCTCTCTCCCCC
>NW_026267300.1:6366-17907 GCF_000697945.3 Frankliniella occidentalis | reverse complement strand
CCTCTCGCCTTCTCCCTCGCTCTGCTCCGATTTTTTCACGTGCTGATTTTTTCCCTCCCCCCGATTCTCTTGTGTCTTGGGGCGCGTTGCCCACGCGCCTCGCCGCGGCGGCAGTCGTCAAAAGGGGGGTAGCCGGAGGACGGTCCCGGGCCGCCGGGCCGGGCTGCCATTAGCAGCAGGAATTAATTGAAGAAGAAAGTGCTGGAGGTCCTCTCTTGGTCCTGCAGGACGCGACGCCAAGGAAAAAGTCCTGCTGCAAGGGCGCACGGGAAACCTTTGAGTGAGGTGTCGTGCTCGAAACGAGTGAGACAATTTTGCTTCTTTCAATCAGAGCGATGACTATAAGGCTCACCCGATTTGAGTCATATGCACCGAATTCTCACTCTGGAGGAGTAAGATTTCCCTGACCTTGCCCAATTGTGGTGAGGAACCTTACTCTCATTGGGTGAGGACCGCAAATTATGACTCAAATTGAGTGAGTCAGATATCTCGCTCTCAGGAGAGTAAGATTTTTTGTGTCACTCATCTCACTCTCCTGAGAGTAAGATATCTGACTCTGGCATTTTCAGTGCGCCGTTATTTGCTATGGGGATTTCCTGTTTTCTCCGCCGTCGAGGTCATATGTCGCGTCACCCATTTTGGTCTTCTTACTGGCGCTTTGCGATAATTGAGGCGTATTGTAGGTGTGATAGAGTAAGCTTTTCCTAACATGTCTGTTTCTCCATCCTTGTTGCAGGTGAGTGGCGCACATAGGCGAGAAGAAAAGACCAGTTTCACGCCTTGACTGCGCACAACGTTTCAAAGTAGTAAGCTTTTAGTAGAGCGACGGTCAGTCAACCTTACTGCGTGCAAATCACGCCTGGCGTGAAAATACTGTAACGCTTGCGTTTCGTGAACTCTGAATCCACACTAACTGTCGAAACAATAAGTCGAAAAACAATCTGTGTCTAGTGTCACATTTGCTGTTTTCCGCGACTGTGTTATTGTTTCAAAACAAATTTTGTTGTCAATCATGACATGTTGTCGCTCGACAAAGAAGTTTTCTTTTAGAACGAATGTTGTAATCCAACGGTTAACATTTCCTTTTTCGGGTACTAACAATAATTTTCGTTGTAATTAAAACAATAAAGTTGTCAGTTAACAACAACTTTATTTCAAAAATGTTTTATGCACTTGGATTTGCCTTTTATTATGACTACAGTTTGAAACTTGCCAGTGCCATATTGGACCGGAAAGAGGAGACGTTGTGTTTCACAATGATGTCAGGTCATAAAACACGTCAGTTTAACGTTAGGATTGAGTGAAACCGGTAGCGGGGTCATGAGCCTGGCTGCGGCCATGTGTCTAATTACTAACAGTGACACATGCCCGCCCGGCCCCGCCCCCTGGCAGACACGGAACCGGAAGACATCCGTTTAGCAGCCGGACCGGTCTCACCCCGGGGCGGGGCTGGACAAAAGGACAGCGGAGGGCAAAAGCCTCTTTTTTTATTGTTTTTTTTTTTTTTCATTCATTTCTCGGCAAGAGGGAAAAGCATTGGTGGAAGAACGTTTCGTGGAGAACGGTATAGAAAAAAGTGAGCGCAAGCAAGCAGGAGTGCCCCGTTTGGAAATTATTGTCATTCCTGATTCCATCGATGGACCACCGGGCGCCAAGCTGACGTGGCTTCAGGAGGAAAAGAGGAAAAAAGAGGAGGGGGGGCGGGGGGTCGCGCTTCCTGTTTTCCACGGCCGATACAAACACCGCCGTAGCTCCCCGGGCGGGTCGGACCCCGGCGCGGCACGCTCACCAACCTTTTACTTTTGCACAAAGGACGGGGCGGGGCGAGGCGGAGTGGGGCGGGGCTTGGTGGCGCCCACTGCTGGTGCCCAGCAGCCCAGTCCCCGGATCAAAGGGCGCCATAGGGTGCCACTGGGGCCACGTCCCACACGCCGGCCCTGCTCCACCCCGCTCCACCCTGCCCTGCCCTGCCCTGTCCAAAGGTCAATTAGCGACCGTCACGTTACGGGAGCACGCCAACACGCCACTCTCGCCTCGCGCCGCGACTGAACTTTTAATCTCTGGAGCACACTGCGTTGCATTCCAGGGTACTCGAAAGTGCGCGCTAACGGGCTTGTGAGGTATTTACATCGACAGCCATGTCAGGCGCGATAACTGCAAGATAACTGCAATTTATCCGAGGGGGCCACGACTCACGTAATCCTGTGTACAGATGGAAGTGTTAATCCCTATGTAATCCCTGAAATAAATAACAACATTTTGAAAAATATTACTTCACTTCACTTAAGTATCAAAGTTTAATGGTTTTATCCCCAGAAATTCAACAAAATTCATGTGTAATTCCCTTAAAATCCATGTGTAATCCATGTACTCACGTAATCCTGAGTACATCCTAAATCGAATTGGTGGCCCCCTTGAATTTATCAGTAAACGCACACACATCACAAAGTTTAATCCGTTATCGCAAGTGTCTTCTATTCTGTGTGGACGTGCGTGTGGTTCGGGCAGAGTAACCAGTGTCGAGGCAGATTAGGCGCGGCAGCATGACGTTATATGCGTTGCATCGTTAAAACCTCGTTTGTTGTTTTTGGCGCTGCCGTATGAGGGATGGCCGACGCGTCTGGGGCGGACGTTTTGCTAAGTGGGGCAGGGGCGGGTCATGCGGGGGTAGCAGAAGGGGGTCGAAAGGGGTAGGGGGTGAAAGGGGTATCGGAAGTCAAGAAACGTGAGCGCGGGGCGGTGGCGGGAGTTTGGGGCTCGCCCGAGATGCTGGGCAAGCAACTGGCGTAGAGGAGAGGGTGGGGGGCAAGGTGCAAGGGGTAGGGGTTGTCACCCTTTCTACCCCTTCCCTTCCCCCGGCCCGGCACCAGCCCCACCCTAGTCCCAAGTGGACCGGAAGGCTGGACGATTGACATGGGTCTCCTGCTGGGGCACGTCTCCTAGGCCAACAGCAAACCCCTTCCACTTCTCTCGGCTCACTCACTCCCCCGCCCCCTCATCAGCACTCTCTCTCACCCCCCCCCCCCCCCCCCCCTCCCCCCCCCCCCCCCCCCCCGCACTCTCTCCGTCTCTCTCTCTCTCTCCCTCTCTCTCCCTCTCTCTCCCTCGGCCTCTCTCTCTCTCTCCCTCTCTCTCCCTCTCTCTCCCTCGGCCTCTCTCTCTCTCCTTCTCTCCCTCTCCTTCTCTCCCTACCTCTCTCTCTCTCTCCCTATCTCTCTCTCTCTCCCTCTCTCTCCCTCTCTCTCCCTCGGCCTCTCTCTCTCTCTCTCTCCTCGGCCTCTCTCTCCCTCTCTCTCCCTCGGCCTCTCTCTCTCTCCTTCTCTCCCTCTCCTTCTCTCTCTCTCTCTCTCTCTCTCTCTCTCTCTCTCTCTCTCGTACACTCACACGCGCGCGCGCTGGCCACGTCACTCTGACCTCGCGAACAGGTGCAAGAGAGACAGCTCGTGCGGGTTACACGACTCCATATCGATGAAGTCTTCGCTCCCCTCCAATTACTTTCCAGCTGCTACTCTCCCCTCTAACACCTGGCTCACCTCTTTCCAGTAGTGGCCGTCCGTGCGTGTGTGCGTGTGTGTGCGTGTGTGACCAAACAGGGAGCTAGCCGTTTCCCCCAGGTAATTTTGCTTTCTTTTTCTTATGTTTCTTTGTTTCGCGTCTTTTCCCAGGCAGACGGCCCCTTAGCAAACAGTTCCTCTCTCCCCCCCTTACCTTCCTCGGTCTTTCACACACGAAGTGTGAGGCAAAATCTTTCGCCTAAAGGCCTCAGGGGAGATCAGAGAGGACTTAGTTTTAATTCGAGAGAGAAAATAGCGAAGTGCGAGCGAGCGGGGAGGGCATGGCAGGCCAGGGCAGGGGGGGAGAATAAAGATAGACCAAACGCGGCGGCGAGAGTTCGACTCGCACCGGAAAACGGCACCCCTAGCGCGCACCCCTGATACAGGTACCCGGGAGATAGCGCATCCGCCCCCTCCCCCCGGCCTTCCCTTTTGCCTTCGCACCGGGGGGAGAGAAGGAGAGAGAGAGAGAGAGAGAGAGAGAGAGAGAGAGAGAGAGAGAGCGAGCGATGGGAAGACAAGAGAGGAATGGCAAAGCGAAGCGCGTGGTGCGGTGACAGGCGGGAGATAGCGAAAGAAAAGATTTCGGCTTCTCACCCCAACTTACGCACCCCTTCCCCCTTCCCACCCTCTTTTTACCAGCGCCGCCTGCCTGCATCTCCCTCTTTCTCACTGCGGCTTCTGGCTTTCGCTTTGAACACAAAAAAAGTTGGGGTGCTACAGACAGAGCGGGGAGCGCCGCTGCCCTGGCTGCGATGCGTCCAGATAAGGTAAAACAATGAAACGTTCCGGAGGGGGAGAGAGAGAGAGAAAAGGGGGTGTGGCATGGTCATGTCTGGCGCGGCGTGGACGGCGGAGCGCACCACGGAGGAAGGGGGCGGGGGGCTGGTGAGGTCGAATCCTGATCCAGTCGACGCCCAGTGAGGGTCCCGGAGGAGAGGGCCGTCTCTGCAAAAGCAGAGGGTGTATATAATCATGAAAGCTGACCGAACCACCCTGTCCGCCTCTAGCGGTGGTAGTGGTAGTGCTTGCACCCCGTCAAGTTTATACCCTTTGTTTCGTCCGGGATGGCTGAGCCGGTCGGCTGAGCCGGTCGGCTGAGAGGCCCCCGACTGAGCAGGCTCAGCCGGCGACACGGACTTTCTTCATATTTTCGTAATTCGCAATGAGGATGACTCACGGCGCAAAAGGCAAAACTTTGACTCCCCCCCTCTTCTTTCCCCCGTCCCATCCCTCTTCTGTTCCTGCCGGCACATTGCTACTGAGGCGGCTCCAATTACCCTACCGGAGAAAAGGGGGACGGGGAGAGGGAGGTTGGGAGGGGCGAGGAGTGCGGCATTGCTTCAGTTTTCGATCAAAGTAACTTCCTCTTCCCCATTAACTGAATACACTGGGCGCGGGAGAAGGACGGCATTGCAAAGGGCGCGGTGGCCGGGAAGAAGAAGGATGGCACAAAACTCTCCGGCTGACTCCGTGAGGGCCGCGTAAAGAGCACTGCCAAACGTGTGCCGAGCCGGGAAAAGTTGACTACTGCCAGCGATTGCAATGCTACGATCAGGTGGCCGTATTTTCCCTTCTCTTCGCTTATCTACACTTACTCCTTGTACCCTGTAGTCCCTATGAGACTAAATTGTCATTGTTTGCTCGCATAACATGTCTTTGTTCTTTTGCTCAAGAAATCCAATTCTGATTACTTCAAATTTTGAATTTTATATTTTATACAAGTGTGGTTCTAGTGTTGTCTATTCGCCAAGAACCCCTCTCGCTGGTCGTTCACCTCTCTCACGGCAAAACAATGTTTGGCTGTGGTGAGAAAAGGTGCAAACTTTGAGGAACTGTAATGTTTTTCGCTCTTAAGAACAAAAACGTTGTTACATTACAAATTTGTTTGTTTTTCAATAACAGGTGTTGCTAAGAAAGTTTACAATACAGGAGTTGTAATCTTAAGACATGGATCGTGCCCTATTTCCGATGTTGGGCAAAATATATGTGCAATGACATGATTTCGATTATATTTGATTGAAAACAATTATCTTGTTTTAAAACAGAACATTAGCAGAAATATCATTAATTCACAACTACTTTTAACAGTGAACTCTCCTCCCGTTACTGATTTTTTGCCGCCCTTTGTCAGTACTCCTGTTAGGTTTGTTGTTCTCTCGTTTTTTCTACAGTACTTTTATTCATTTCTAAA
Source organism: Frankliniella occidentalis (assembly GCF_000697945.3). NCBI lineage: Eukaryota > Metazoa > Arthropoda > Insecta > Thysanoptera > Thripidae > Frankliniella > Frankliniella occidentalis. The sequence continues at coordinate 12,159 of NW_026267300.1, read as the reverse complement.
TTATGAAATATAATTAGTTTTCGTATCCTGAGCTTTAATAAGATTATAATTCTCTGCGTCCTCAGCAGCGTCGGATTTAGAATGGCGCGTGGCGTTGTGGTGGAGGGCTTGTGCGGAGGCATGGAAAAGGGTTGCTGTCCCACCCCACGCCACTCCCGGCCTACACCCACCCCACCCCCAACGACCCTGCCTCACCACTACTTTCCCTTTTCAAACCCCAAACCGCACTCCCCCCTCCTCCCCAACCAAACCTCTATGCTGCCACGCTATGTATCATGTGGGCATGGCGGCCACAAGAGTCGTACCGCGACCGTGCTCTGGTGCCCCCCACCCTTTTTCTCTCCTCACCCGATCTTCCCCTTCACCTCCCCCCCATCCCCCACCCGGAATGGCTTTACCGCCGTGTGACACACCGCTCTCTTTCAGGGCAGTTTGTTGCTTTGCCTTATCGGTTTCTAGGAGGCACCCCCTCACTCTCACCCTTCCCACGAGCACCTCTTCGCTCACGTTGCCGAGCTAGTTTCTTCCCCATCCCAGCGACCTTCCTGTTGTTGTTTTGTTGGTTTTGCTTGTACTCTTCACTCTCAGCCCGTTACTGACTTCTTTCAAATACACAATGAACTCGCTTATACAGCAGTAATACTCACAAAATTGCACGTAATGCTCACAAATTTAGTAATACTAATTATTTTGTTAGCAAGTACTTAGGATGATCTTCCTGAGTAGTTCCTAACAAAATACTTACTAAATTTGTGAGTATTACGCGCAATTTTGTGAGTCGTACTGCTGTATAAGCGAGTTCATTGTGTATTTGCAAAATGTCAGTAACGGGCTGAGAGTGTTCCCAAGTGCAAGTCTTTGCGGCTCATTAAGATTACAGAAAATTATATAATTCTACTGAATAGCGAAGTGTACACGAGTGTGCAATTTTTTATTTTAGCACCCCGTTTCCTACCTTGCAGTTTGGATATCACATAACTATGGCAATATAGTTCACGACAGCAGCCTCTTGGTGTGAAATCCCAGACTTTTTTTTCAACTGCGTGTGTAGTTGTGAACATGGGATATGAAATTTGACGCAATCCTGCTATCTTTGTCGGTGTGTGCTCATCCGTTACTTTCTCTTGCGCCCTGCCCCCCGTTTTTCTCGGCACGCACTGCGAGTGACGGCCGGAGTCCCTCACGCACGGCGCTTGTTCCCGCCTTCCCCTCCTCTGCTCGCTCCGTCGCCCCCGCCCGCCGCGCCTCGTGGAAAATTAATAAAAAGTTGCTCGTTATTTTGAGGAAATTATGGCAGCGTACGCGTTGGGGCCCCCTCTAGGGAAATCACACACGTCGTGTCGGAACATGTGAGGGGAGGGGGAGGAGGGGCAGGGTCGTCTGGTGAGGAAAGGGTGATACCCCGCGAGCTTCTTCTCAGCGCCTCTCTCAGGAAACACCCCCCTCTCTCTTTCTCTCTCACTCTCTCAGTCAAAAACACTTCCTTGTTTTTGTATTTTTGCCTGACCTCAAATCACCCGGGACGCACCCAGAGGAAATGAAGCGCTCCTGACTTTTTGGAGTCGCGGATGTCCCTTGTGTTTCCAGGCGAGGGGATGTGTGTCCCGATTTGTGAGACTACCTTAACCTGACGAAGCAACCGAAGCACGGCACACAAGAGAGAGAAATACACATCTCGGATTATCTATGTAGCAGACGCGACGCGAAGTTTCCTTACGATGATACATTGTCTTGTAGGAATGTGTAAAAATAACTAGGTAGATGTACGCCAGACCACGTCTCGCGTAACAGGCTTCGCGATATCTCACGAAACACTGTTACGCTGCGACGCGCCTGGCATACATCTACCTAGGCCTGCGGCGCTGACACCCGAGTCGGGCCAAAGTCGTAAGTAGGCATTCAAAAGTCACAAATTTTGTTCCTCGGGGTTTTATTTTAACGAGTAACCTTACCGGAGACCAACAAATATCTTAGAAAAAACATAGAAATGTTTTGTGGTCATTTTTGTCTAGAAAACTCCCTCTGGTGCCTAAACGGTTAAAGTTAGAGCCAAATGGACGAAATTTCTGCCCAAAGGACTCTACTTTGATGAGTTACCCCTTAGAAAACAGTAAAAAAATATTTTTAAAAAACTTCATTTTGGGGACCTGTGGTTTTTGATTTTTTAAAAATCCAATTTTTGAGCTAGAATGCTCTTCTTCGAACTCGATCTGTCTTATTATGATACAAAACGACCCTGAAAATCCCAGGTCGCTAGCTCAATTCGTTCTCTAGTTATCGTGATGACAGACAAACAGACAGACAAACAGACGCGAAACTTTTTGATCATCACTGGAGTAATAGGCTTCGCTAATCGCTCAGCCAATGACCAAAAGAGAAATGTTGAAGATTGTTTGTTCTGATGGCTCAGGCCTACGGGTTTTTCAGCATGTCCTGGACTATGATCGTCCCCCCCCCCCCTTTCCTGAATTCCCCGTACAGTGTGGACAGTATGGATATCGGGCGCCATCAGGGTAACGGCGGTCCGACATAACATCGGATGACGCTATTCAAATGGAACACCGCTGCCCTCTCCCCCTCCCCCGTTCGAACCATTCACGCACTGCTCGTACTCGCCCCCTCCCCTCCCGCCTCCCCCAAATGCGCCCGCCACCTCCCCGCGGACGCTTTTACCCCATCCTCTCAGGACCACCTCCCCGCTGCGCTGCGAACGTGCGAGTCCTTGGAATCGCAATGCGAGCGGGCTATGGCTGAAGCGACACTCCTCCGTCAAATCGACCAGCGTCTTCACTGGCATAGCCCAGATGTGTAGTATACGACTGTTTCCATGAGTTGTAGGGCTATAAAGAATTTTCTTTGTATTACAAAGAAATCGGAAGCATTGTAATACAAAGTGAAGTTTCTTAGTAATTAAAATGCATCGCGCTGTTTGTAATTAGAGAGCATTGCTTTGTACACACTAACAACTCGACAGTCTGCATACACTGTAAATCTGGGGTGTCCATCAGCTGAGCGAATTAAGTCGCATTGTTGTATGACACCCGTAGTGCCAAAACTCAAGGTACAACAGTGCGCATGCCATGCCGCTTTCTCTTGAGTGTGTAGTGTAACTACAAAGCATTGCTTCGAAATCAGAAAGCATTTATGTAAAGGTTACATAACAATGCTTTGTAGACTTCAAACAGTGAGAAGTAAAGTGAGACTCTGAAGCAAAAGTTTACGTTTCAGATTTCCGATTGCATCTCGTCACCAGTTTACTGGACAAGAACGAGTACCTCAATAATTATTATAATAAATATTATAACATTGATTTTATAAATTTATCAACATCTCGGCTTTCGATTATTTGCGTCTACATGCGTTTCGGCTCCCGATAGCCACGTCATTTGGGCAGCGTCGCACGTTAGTGCCGAGGGCGAAGAGATACCTGTTTAGGATTCAGACGGGGGGGTGGGTGCCCCGCTCAAAAGCGCGACACTTCCCGTCCCGTTTGCCGTCAACAAGGAAGGTGGCCCCGCTCGGAGGAGACAGCGCGCGGGTGGGGGGGGGTGCCCCGCTCAAAAGCACGACACTTCCCGTCCCGTTTGCCGTCAACAAGGAAGGTGGCCCCGCTCGGAGGAGACAGCGCGCGGGTGGAGCAGGGGTTGCCCGTTGGGGCCCCTGGGGGCCTGGTGCTGCCTGGTGGGCCCCAACGGGGGCGGCGGCCGGCCGGGCCTCCCTCCCGTACGCTATGGGTCCTGGACCCGCTGGCCGTCCAGCTCCGCCAGGCCTAGCTGCTCGGACGGTTGCCGTGGTTGCCACCTTATATTCCCCGCCATGGGGAGCGGCCGTCGAACTGACCGTGATGTGATTGGTCCATCCGACCGGCTGCACACGAGGGAGAGGGGGGGGGGGGGTGCCACTGATGAGATGATGTGGGTCTGTTCGGTCCGGTCCGTCGTGAGATGGACCCACCCCGCCTTATTCGCTCCTGCTGCCTTCTCTGTGGGTTGCTGCCCCTGCTCCCGCCACGCACCGCAACGCGCCAGGCCCGCCCAGGAGACGAAGCGGGCAATGCGAACGGCAGGAGGACGGCGCGGCGGAATTCCTTGGCTCCGTTCTCTAGATGGAGTGGAAGGATAGTGGGCGTGACGGTGCGGCGACGTGATGGTCGAGTTAATGCCCCCCGGGGTACGGCGCGGCGGGGCAACGCCTCTTTATAAATTAACAGATCTAGATGAGATAAAATTTGAGCAGGGCCCTCGGTATAAGTAATATACCTCGAGGAGACAAGACGGGTTGCTTCCAAACAGCCCCCCCCCCCCCAAAACTCACTTTCGTCCCTATCTCTCTGCGAGCTCCTCTACTTCTCTCTTCAAAGTTCTATGCGCTACTTCCGGTTGCGGCTCGGGCCGGAAGTGCAGCGCCAGTTGTGCCGGAAGTGTGGCGTCGTCGTGGGGTGTGCTGGTTAGGGCGTGGCGTGGCGCCCAAGGTGGAGATGGAGGTTAATGAAAGTGGAGGTGGAGTTAAATGAGTGGGGTCGGCCGTGTCGTCAGGGAGAATGGGCGCTAATTAACCACTTTCTGGCGAGGTGAGGTGGTAGCGGGGCGGGGCTGGCGGGGCGGCTGCTAGGATAGACTTTCGTAACAGTGATGGCGAACGGGCCGGGTACCTCCTCTTCGACCCGGTCTACCCACTTTCGGCAATGCATGAGATGGGTGGCCGTTAAACCAGATGGCCTCCGCAGCACCACGCCACGCTCTGCCAGCGACGCCGGCAAGAAGCAGGGGCGGGAGCAGGGACCTGAGGCCCCAGGAGCGCTATCCGCTGCTGCTGCGCCTCAAAGTAGTGTGAGATTTTGGCCTTTGGACTGCGTTCGCTGCACTCAACCCGACGCAGTGCGTTTTTACTGTCCGAGTTAAAGTTGAAGGACGTTTGCTTGGGGATGTGGTGGAGGAGTGGGTGCACTCGCGTGTACGGGGGTTGGGTTGGGAAGCTCCCACTACTAGAAAGGCGGAAACTGACCTACTCTGCGGCTTGTCTCATTCTGTCGTTGAACCCCTGCAGTCTGTGAGATAGGCCACCCATTCGTCTCGGCTGCACAGAGCAGCAAGATTTTGTCTTACTACCTCGCGTTATCATAGGAACCACAAGCACAAACAACAGTTGACAACCCTTGTTACCTTTTAAACAAAAATGGTATAAACTATTTTATTTTTACTTTTTGACTTGCCCTCTGTTATATGCTGACCGTTAACAGAATCCCATCTCAAGCAAGGCTCGTTTGTAAAGCGGAATTTTTCGAGGTTGCGATAGGTCCCAAAATGTGACTGTGCTCATACAGACAATATTTTTTCAAAGAGTGGAATGGAGTAAATGCGCTTTGGAAAATCCCTACTAAGTTTTAGCAGTTGTGTTCATCATGAAGAGCCAATAGACGGACAGGCAGAGACTCACAGACAGAGGTACTACGCAAGAAAGGAAGGCGTAGCTGGCGCTGGGAGTCCTTCTGCTCTGCACCCAGGCCGTCTCCCGCCCAGTGGAGTATTATTTTTATGCGATGCGGAAAAAAAGCGACGCGGAGCAGTCGGATGATAGCGGAACAGAAAAATTCGTTTTCTTCTATCCACTCTCGGCTCGCGTGGGCGTGGGGCACAACGGCGGGTAGCTCTGAGTGGATTTATTTAAGAAGGACAGCTCGTGCCTACGACCTCGTCCGATTTGGCTGATATTTGGTGGACATGTTCCTCAATTGAATTGAAAAAAAGGCCAGGAAGCGTTTGGCCGAGAAAAATTTACTTCCGGAACTGTGGG
>NW_026267300.1:0-5756 GCF_000697945.3 Frankliniella occidentalis | reverse complement strand
TTTCAATTCAATTGAGGAACATGTCCACCAAATATCAGCCAAATCGGACGAGGTCGTAGGCACGAGCTGTCCTTCTTAAATAAATCCACTCTCTGCAGGAGAGTGGAAAGCGGAGCGCGAGTAGACAGGATGTGCGTCTCTAGCATCCGAGCCTACGCCCCGTACTGTTTTAAGGAAAAAAGATTTTCATTATTGCTGGCTGTACTGGTAGAACAAAGGTGGAATATAACACACTTTTCGTCTTATCAAATTATCTTTTATCGTATCAATAACTATCGACGCGGACAAATGTATTAACAAAATTACACTCGCCGTCAAAGTCAAGTTCGCACCAAACGAGCCTATGTGGGATTTGGGTCTGATGAGTAAGCAATGCAATGTAAAGCAACTACTTATTAAAATTTAATTTCTAAACGGTCTGTCCCCATCACTGTGAGGGAGCTCGACGCAGAATTTTTAGATAAATGCGCGGAGAAACAATGAAATTAGAATGCCCATGAATTCGAAAACGTGAAATCTTAAGCTTTTTTCCATAGTGCCTTTCAAATGTGCTATAGCCTACCTGTGTTTTTCCTTCCAGTGTCATAAGATTAGTGCGTACCGTGTCCGTTGTGTTCGCATAATTCTGAGATCGAATTGACGCGAAGCCTGTTACGTGACGCGTAGTCTGGCGTACCAAAAGACAGAGAAAAGGGGGGGGGGAAGGAGGAGTGATGGGAGTAGGGGTGGGATGAGAGGGGAGGACCAGCAAAGCCGCAAGGTTAGAGGCAGCCAGCAGGCGGACGCAGCGGCGGAAGGCGTTTTCCCTTCCTCTAATTTAGCTTGGAATGCATGTAACATTTTTCGCGCGAATCACCCCTTTCGCTGCTGGTGCTGCAAGACCCTGCGGCAGTGGTGGCTGCTGGAACCCAGGCCAGCTAGAATAGACCGAGGTTTGTGCACCGTAAACAATGAGAAAGGACGGGAAAAGAAACAGAAGGTTCGACAACTTTCCGCCGTAAAGTTTGAAACTTGAACTGGAATTCAGTCAGACTGCAATGCCTTACAATGACAATTTCAGGCATTTTACGGTCGTGTTAATAAGTGCACTGTAGCTGCTACAGCCACACATCTGGCTTTCAGGAGGGTGAGATCGGTGACCTAGCTCTCCTGGCGAGTAAAGAGATTGCTATCGTAAATTTACAACTTAAATTATAATTCAAATTTACAATGCTACACTGATAAATAAATTGTCCAACTGGCGTTTACAGGCAAGTGCTCAACACTATGTTGCAAACTTTGAATACTTAAAATTGTTGAACAGTAAATTTGAACACTTTAAAGTTTCCAAATGTTCATGACCACTTTTAGCATTTGAACAATTTATTTGTCAGTGTATGCATTTCTTGATCTTGATTGCACGAGGGTATATTGTCTCACTTTTTTCGAATACGCAATCAGATTTAAGGGTTTTCCACAGTGATTGTTTCGAGCTGCTGTTACGTTATTGTAGAATTTTGTACAGAGTGTAACTGGGCGTTGCATGGCGGAAGGGCAAGGGGAGGGAGAGATGGGGGGGGGGGGGAAGCAGCTCTCTGTCGGCCCTCCGTCCGCCACAGCGCCACCTCCTCTCCCGTGTGCATAAAAGGGTGAAATAGGGTGGAAAATAAGGGAGGAAATAGTGCGGCAGGGGCAGGGTTCTGGCGTCCAGGCCGAGCCGGGCGCGCACGCGCAGTCAGCGGCCGGAAGGTACGGCGCGCCGGTTTAACTCGTTACGCGCGAGAAAGTCTCGTCGAAAATAAAATTTATCTGCTAACTGGCTACGCGCCCGGCCGCTGCCCGCCGGCCCGCCCCCTGGACTCGGAGGGAGGGGGTGCAGGGATGGGGGGTGGAGTTTGCCACGCCGGTGAGCAGCAGCGTCCCTTGTAATCGCGCGCGGATCGCCTGCCACGCCCGGTGCGTCTGCGCCGCCCTCTGGAAACCGTATCTCTGCGAGAAGGTCAAGAGCCTTAAAATCAGAGCTGTGCAAAATCGTGGTATCTGACCGACCGAGCTGACCGGAACGCGGCCAGCGCTGGCGCTTAAGCTGATACTACTTGTCTCGGTCAGCGGTGACCACTCACGAGCCGCTTGCAGGTGAGAGGTGAGGAGGGGGAATCTCTCCCTGTCTCCTCTTTCAAGGCCGAGCCAAAGAGAAACAATAATATCTCCTCCCCCATTGTTCCACAAAAGTTATTTTTCTGTTTGTAAGCGTAAGAGTACTATAGTACTAATAGTATAATATATTATATTGCCCTCCCAGCCCCCCTCATACCAAGCAAAGTCGTGTTACCACATCGAAATCATGGAAAATATTTTCTAAGGTTTTTAGCAGTTGGTACATTTAAATTGATTTAATTTACACTTAAATGTGTCACAATGCTTTTACTCGCGTTGCTCGAGTAGGCGGGGCATATGGCAGAATAAATAATAATAATAATTATAGGGGGCCAAAAGTGTAATAGACCGGCCGTGCCCTACCTATTGGTGCCTCTTGTAGCACCATAGCACTGGCCTGCGACTATCCAACAATATTGTGCCTTCCCCCGCTCTGCTCCTGCTGCTGCGCTCTCTCTCTCTCTCTCTCTCACACACACTCTCTCTCCCCCCTGTACGACGCTAGATCACCGGATGGCAAGACAAACATTTCTAAATATGAGAAAAAATCTGTCAAGTCCACAATTTCAATGTGGCTTAAAGGGCTTCGAATTTGACAAACATTGAACGGCTAGACTATTCAATTCGTTCCGCCTTTGTCCCCGCTCCGCCAACACATGTCCACCCCGAGTCGGCGGCGATCCCCTGCACCGCCGACGACCCGACCCATTTTTTTTTTTTTTGTGCGGGAGGGTTTCCTTGCTGAGAGATGCTGGGGAGCAGGTACGTGCACGGGAAAATCTTGGCGAGTATAACCGGACCGGGCGCTAGAAGCTTCGCGTTTTGCGCTTTAGCGCACGCGAAGCCTAATAATTAGGACCGAGGGGGAAATCACTCCAGATCTGAGTGTACGAGTTAGTACACATTAGTACACCCTATTTTTTTATGTAACTTTTCATCATTTATGCAGTATAATGTTATTACGGCCGATTACGGCACTATTACGCTATTTCTTACCATTAGTACGATGTTGTTAGTACGAATTAAGTACGTTTTTAGTACGGGCCTGGATGTACGAGTTAGTACGCAAGTGATTTCCCCCTCGATTAAGACATAGTTTCGAGATAAAAATATCATCTACTTTCAATCATTGATTCTTGATTGAGATTTTTTTTTCAATAAGGGAGCGCTGTTTTGTGGTGCGGGCCGGGTAGGTGGGACGGGTACAGATTCTGAGCGATGGCTGCTGCTATAGGAAGGCCAGCGACGTCCGACAGGTGTCTCGGGTGGCCGACGGCCTGGGCTACCCGGCCGCCGCCGGCGGTGCTCTGGAGGAACACGATACTACTAAAAACCGTTGACCCTAATAGAAAACGAAGGTCCTCCGGAGTCCCAATTTTGAAATCCCTCTGTAGGTCCTATCCCAAATCCCCCAGAAGTACCAAAAGGGGGCAAAACAGGACTTAGGGATTTGGAAGAATCCCAGCCTCTGAAGTCCCGCGGAAGTCCCTCCGAGGTCGCCTCCGAGTCGCTCCAGTCTGTATACTGCAAAGCGCTACAGCGCTCCTATTTGTCTCTAACTACGTCGAGTATGTACCTATACACACACATATAGTGTATCTACGGCCCATCTGATGTCGTCTGACGTACTTAAAATTGTCCAGGAAGCCTCCTTCTCTATCTTCTGAAAACGGCACCAAAAGGCGGGCCGGAGAGAATAGGGACTTCGGAGGGATTTCACCAAAATGGAACTTCGGAGGGATTTCAAAACAAGCGAAATCCCGTTCTAGTCCCTCACAAATTTGAGGGACAACTTTGGAACAAACTAGGGACAGAATAGGACCTTCGTTTTCTATTAGGGGAGTGAAAATCTAGACTCTTTGGTTGGTCTTTGGAATGCTGTTTTCGTGCTCCTCGCTGGGGCTATGGGGGGCAAGAAATGTTCATTTCGCTCGCCCTATTATTTGGGCCACCGCTACATTTGCACTGTATGTAGTGACAGTTGGGTGGGCTCAGAAAAATCTGACTTGCTTACCCAAATTAAGCTGGGAACGAGAGGATTACTCAAAAATGGCAAATAGGACGAGACGACGATATTAGGGGCTCTCGCTCTCATTAGGCGAGGAAAGTTTTTCTCTCTGATGCCGAGCAAAGGAACACAAAGAGAGCGCGTTCTTTGAAATAAAGCAATTCCTTTGAACCATGTCCAAATAAATTTTTGGTTTTCTTTGAACTTAATTTTATTTGTTTCAACGTTGGATTCTTTTACTTAACGACAGGTTTTCCTTGTCCTTTTGACTTTGAAATAAAGTCAACAATGTCTTCATGATGGACATGGCCAATGAAATTGCTTTGATTCAAAGAACTCGTTCTTTGGGTGAAGGTGAACTGGACGTTTAGCGGACAAAACAGAGACCCACTCAAAAAAGTGAATTTACATCGTGCACGGATCAAGGAGGAACCAGCTTGGGTAATCTGCCAAATAATTACCTGGGCGATTTAACGCGGGGTCATACAGGGTATAACCCTGGATATAATCCCTGAGGTAGGTCCTTTCGTCCTCTCCATGGCCACAGCTTAACAAGGTATTGTAAAAGTACTTGTAAAGGCTGAGCAGAACAGCACACGGTTGCATAATACGGTTAAAAAAATTAATGTATTATTATTACAAATAAAACATAAAACGCGTCCACGCTTTTAGTGAGTTCAATGCTGCGGATCAGTTGGATCTGCGAAGAGCTGCGTCCCTTTAGACTCATCTTCCGATCCTGCCCCCTCCCTCTCCTCCTGGCTGTCACCCGCCCTCGTCGTCTGGTGGATGAAGGCAAACAGACGAGGTCAAGTGGTACTCGTCTGATCGTTTTAACGGGATGGTGCAGGCAGGGTGGGGGCGGGGCGGTTGTGGCGCGGCACTGCGTCTTGATGCATGGGAATGCCTGGCGAATGAGCTCAGCCTCGACACGCCCCCCTTTCCCCTCTTTTTCCTGTCGACCCCCTCCCCTCTTTCCCCATCTCCCCCTCACTCAATTGTTTTGCAAACGAATCTTTTTTGCATGAGAAAACACGCGGCCCGTCTGACGGCGCCGTTTTTAAAACGCTATTTTAGCGAGCGCATTCACATTTGCGGGCGGGCTGGCAGGAGCATCGCAAAGGGCGCGCACAAGGGGCCGCGCCCCGCCACGCCCCACCACGCCCCGCTGGCATGCAGAAGCGAGTCCGCCCGGATGAGCTCGGTGACTCGCTAGGTGGAAAAGAATGGAGCAAGGGGCTTCTATTCCCAGTGAAAACATTAAAAAGAGTAGAAAGGAGCATGAGGGTGCACAAGAAATAAGTTAATGTATCCCTAATATTACTACTATCGCGAATCGATTAAATTGGTTGGAAGAGGAGTCACTTCCTTGGCCTGGATTCGAGGATTCGCCGGGAGACGGTCTACATCCTATCTAACCCATCTATGCGTTTAGATGTCTTTCTGTAGGCATCTATCCTTAGACGTCTTTTTGATGTCTATGACACGTCTACTTTCTATTAGGGAAACCGGATTCTTACCAATCATGAACTGCTCTTACCACTGAAATATAGTGGTAGGAGTGGGAGGATTAACCACTTGAACCTGTCTGCCTGGCGTGCTGGCGCTCCCC
>NW_026267299.1:567906-568836 GCF_000697945.3 Frankliniella occidentalis | reverse complement strand
GTTACAATGTTATTCATAAAAAATTATCTCTATCTTTTGTGGAGTCTCCTCAATGTTTGTCTCTAAACTGGGTTCAGTACAAAGGCACCAGGTACAAACCTGGAATGGTTCTTTTAGTTGATGTTAAGCATTCTTGTCCTGTCTTTGGCTTAATTGATCTTGTTTTATCATGGGAGTCTGAGATAGCATTTTTATTCTCTTATCTAGTCACCTTTGGTTTTGACCAGCATGTTGTTGCTTATGAAGTGGACTCAACAAATGTGTATTCAACTGTTCACCCTGATCATCTCTATGATCCTTTTCCATTACACATTCATCGCTCCAATGCTGGGGACAAATATGTTATACTAAAACATTCCTTTGTAAAGACTACCATTGTATGTGTATGTAAGTGTATTATGTGATTGGTATGTGATTCTGTATCATTTTTGATACTTTTGTATTTATATTGTTTTCTGTTTCTTTTGTATTTATATGTTCCAGTGTACTTTGGGGTACATTTGTTTTGTATTTTGTTAGTGTATCATTGTATTTTTATACTATGTTCCTAATATCATTCTGCCATTTAATTGTGAAAATAAAACACTGTCTCCTTAAATTTCCGTCTCGTTTTTCTAACAAAAGAAATATTTATTATTTTACTGAGCAAAGCAACAAAATAAGAAAGAAAAAACGAAATCGAATAGCTTGCACCATCCACCAAACGCCATTTGGTGATGCCCGATCCCTTCGGTTGATCTGACTCACTTTCTCGGATACAACAACTAGCATCAGTCAGTTGCGAGAATGTCAGTTACTGGAGTCGGTCCTGGTCGGTAGTGGCAACTAATCGTGTTGGGTGCACGGTAAAAAAAGTTTCTTTTATTACCAGGTGTTTTCTTGGATTTCAAGAAACTATTGGTGACTTCAAGGAAGTTTCTTGAAAATGCG
>NW_026267299.1:554903-565691 GCF_000697945.3 Frankliniella occidentalis | reverse complement strand
GAAGCTTAGAAGTCGCGAGGTGGGCGCTGCAGCAGCGGCCGGGAGTGGCGCGACCACTTCAAGAGAGAGTCTTGGATTGGTGTCTTGAATAACAAGACTTGTGACTTGAAATCGCTAAGTTCCAAGGCACAGTCTTGTATATTGCCGCATTTTCAAGAAACTTCCTTGAAGTCACCAATAGTTTCTTGAAATCCAAGAAAACACCTGGTAATAAAAGAAACTTTTTTTACCGTGTGCTGAATGTCGTTCACACGAACCAATTCGTGTCAGTTGACGTAACTGACACGTAAGTTATCATCGCCTCAACCGATTTCTCGGTTGTGACGACTGATTCTTTTTTTTCCGTGTGGACAAATCTTAAGGGGCCTATCCGAAGTCCCGTAGCAAACGCCACCGGCAGCACTGCTGAAAATGCACTCCGAGAGTGCGAATTTCTGAGTACTTCTGCGCTCAAAACACCTCTGAAAGTGACTTAATCAGAGTGAGTGCAACTTCAAACAACATACTCTCACTCTCTACTATATGTGCTTAAGGGACGACACGGGACAATGTTCGGGGGGTCGGAGCCGAATTTGTGGCCCGTTTCGTCGTATCTCAACTTTTTCAATTTCGTGGGAAAAAAATGTGGTCGAAATGGTAAGGCAAGGGAATCCCAGCACGAAGTGTCATGGTCAGAGTGCAAGAGGCACTTAGAAATTCTCTGAGTGGCACTCTTAACTCTCACCTGCACTCACAATTGTACAGAACACTCCGAATATCGTGAGTGTCATTTAGAATATTCAGAGTGTCACTCTGAAAATTCTGCGTGCATTTTCAGCAGTGAGGCCAAGCTAGGCACGCTCCCTGCTGAACTGAATTGCCGCTGGAGCGAAGCGGAGCTGTCAACTTGGTTGGGCGGAAGAGCGGGTCTAGCTCACTAGGGAGGGATGTGCAAACAGCTTGTTGGCTTTTTATAGACTAAAAGTTCATCCTGTGGCGTTCGGAAAATTTTGATAAAAAATACACATATTTGGGTATTTCTTGGATCCACTTCACACTTGTCACATTCTTCTACGCTTAAACCTAAATTATTTCAATACTTTTTGAACCATCAAAGCCGTTTTTCAATTTAAAGTTTGGCTTAGGAGATTGCATTTTCACTCTACAATAGCCTTTCAAGGAAAGTGTGAGATAGACACCTGTCTTGAAGATGTGAAGAATGACCCCAGATTGGTTGTGAAAGGACACTTGGATGTTTGGAGAAATCAAGCCAATGATCATCTTGACAGCGTAAGAAATTACAGCAACTTGAAGTTGAATAACATGAGTTTATGTGAAACATCGATCAATAACTGCAGCTTTAAATTGTAGTAATAAAAAGAAAATACACATAGGTACCAAAAGGTTATGAGCCACAACAAATCGCTCAGGAAGTTGTATTTGAGACATAACACAGACTATTTCTCGCACCAGAGATGACCAAAGGCCTAATATATAATTAAAATTCACAAGGCAAAACGTTTACTCGAAGAAATCAACGTGTACGGGTATTTCTTTTAGTGGCGGCTGGGACTTAGCCGCTAGCGAGCCGCGGGCGCCGCGCGTACCGCCCAAATTGTCATACTGTGGTGGGCGTGGGGTGGATTGTAAATAAGCATCCCCGAGTGTTCACGGGGGTCGAAAAGTCTAAAAACCTGAAAGGTTAGGGAAGAAGGGGGTGCCGGAAGTGGCTGAAATTTGGTGTACGGGTGTCCTAGGAACCAAAAAATCATCCTCTAGAAAAACATACTAATCGTTTCCTCTAATGATTCATCTAAAGAATATACTATATAATAGAATATTATCCGGTAATGCGATTTCCTCTAATGGAGTATACTAAGTTATAGTAGAAAATGTAGGTGGTAGAAAAAGTAGGTCGTAGAAAATTAGGTCGTACAAAATGAGGTCGTACAAAATTAACGTGAGAGTCTCAGCCGTTTTGCCAGGCGTAGGCGCACTCTATTGAGATTACAATGAACCCATTGACGATTCTGTGCCACCTCCGGGAGCTGGTAGGGAGCGCTTCGCACGGAACACTGCTCGTCGCGTCACATCGAGCCATCATTTCTTAGCTCCGGAGTAGTGGGAAGGTGTTTGCTCGGAAGGTTCTGTGAGGCTGCCATTCACTCGAGTAGTTCCGGAGGACGTTTGTGTTGTTGTCAAGGTATGTATTATCTTTCCCCATCTAAGTTTTCGAAAATTGCAGTCAGGGGCCTAAATAATGGCGGTGTCGACTACTGGGCCAGAAAAAGACACCTGTTCCTGTAGTCGACACTTACTCTATTTTGAGTGCGTGCTTCCTTCATACGGGTTATTCCGACAAGTAGGGCCCTTTGTCAACGTGAAATGTTGTTGGGATCGTGTGTCCTTAATTTTCTAGTTCGTAATACATCATGATGACATCAGTAAAGCACCAGGTGTCAATACTGTGCCGAATGATAGAGTTTGATTTCAGTGCCCCATTTGTGTAAAGCATTTCTCTGCGAACGTGCCCTAGTTGCCTGAGAAAAGTATCAGCAGACACAAGGATCGAGGGGGGAGGGGGGGTTGGAACCCCAATTGCACCGCCGCAGTCGCGCCAGTCCAGGCGGCTGGCCGCTAGGGTGGAGTGCAAAACTGGGATTGAACAAGTATACCTCGGATGAAGTACTTCAAGATGTCCCAAGCTTGCGGCACAGTCCATTCTGACTCATTTTCTGACATTCAACCCCTCTCTAAGGGTTCGAAGTTGGGTCATTGGTTTGGTCATTGAGGGAAATTGACACTTTTTACCCCTCTGGGCCGCCGTGGTCATAATCCCGGGAGCGGCTATATGCGGTTCGGTGTGGAACTTATATAGGGATATAACTCAGGTGTCGATACGCTGTGCGATAACATCTTCAGCTTGCCCACAAGACATGTTAGGTAACAAACTAAGGTTTAATTACCAAGCTATTGCCGGCACTTCCCGGTTTTCGTATGTCACATCGTGTCGTCCTATACATTATTAGGTGCGCTTTGACGCGACAGAACTGTTTCATTTTAGACTAATTGTGCTAAGAAAAGTATTTTCCGATATGTAGCCAAAAAACGACGTTCTTGAGAACTAGAAAAAAAATGTTTTTCACCATATTTCAAAAAAGGTCGCCTGAAGGCCGGAAAAGCTGAACAGCACCTCGCAAAGAGGGCCAAGAAGGACACCCTGATGGCCAAAAAGGCGACCGAGAGGCAGGGGAAGGCTAGCCAGGCTGCAGGGACCCATCAGACACGGCAATCCTGGTAAAATGACAGAGTGTCGACTACTGGGCCAGGTAGTGTCGACTACTGGGCCAAACGTGTCGACTACTGGGCCAATGAACATTGTTTTTTGGTTTACATTTTTGTGTACAAAAATGTATTTATTTCCACTTTTGACCTATGGGGCATTAAGTTTGATCCTTCCACTACACCCCCGAAACTTTTCCTTGACGCTACCGTACACCCGCGCTCCGTTGTAGGCAATTTTGAAAAGCCTTGCTCTTAAACTGTCGACTACTGGGCCCCTTACCCTATACTAATGTATAGTAAATTGTCCACTTAAGCTACGGGTTTAGATTTTCCTCTATTCATTAGTGGAATTTCCACTCTCTGTCCAGGAACTGTGTGTTGCGCGGAACCGCCGCGAGATGGCGTTGCAGCAAGCGCATCTCTTCCAGAAACATTTATTTATGTTTAAGTAAACTTTTCACAAAAATGTTAAGTGTTACTTCGTACAGTCTGTTCCACAACATAATGCTGTTGGTGAGTCTGCATTTGGTTTGCTGGAAAATTCAACCTTGTGCCGGAAATATTTAGTCAAAGTCTAACGCGCGAAGGTTCCCGCAACCTCTCCTTGGTCAGGTACTGCGACGTTCTCCGTTCAAGATGTGGTGAACCCCAGGTGCACCATGGCATTTTTAACGATAGTTGCTCTCACTCGCAAGTAACATGTCCCCCTCTCTCATAAATCGTGTAAATGCATACGAATCCTATAAGTTAATCGTAAAGACTAACGAAAAAGGAACAAATGGAGCACAAAACTGCACGGTTACTATATACTACACATTAGAAGAATTCTTAAGAGGAATCCTCTAAGAATATTTTCCACTATTCCTTAGAGGAATCCACTAGGTTCGTATTAAAGTCGCATTTCCTCTCAAATATAGTAGAATCCGCTTATTTCGAGAGGACGATTTTTTGAGTGACGTTTTTGGCCCGTTCCACCCCCTCCACCCGCTCCAACTTTCATTTAATTCATTGCTCCATAAATTTTAACAATATCTCATATATTGTGACATTTTACAGAATGAATTATTCTTAAATCACATTTTCTAAAGTAACAAATGTAAAAACAAATTTTTACATTTTCAGCCTCAGCCCATGAGTCAATTCTATTTTTCCAATACGCACCTTGAATTTGGCACCTTTTTATGGTGTGCCTGCAGTGCTTAAATGGGAACTTTTTGTAAAATGTGCATTGGCACTGCTCTATATCCATTTCTTGTAATTGCCTTGCTGCCTGCCACTTACTGCAAAGGTCATCTGCTGGCCAGCTTGTAAGATATTGCATAATGTCTGCCACATCATTACCTTCACAATTTGCAATATACCTCTGGGCTGCAATTTCCAAAAGGTCTTTGTAGCTGCTCTCAAACTCTCTGTCTCTGTACAACAACAGGAGTGAACGCATACACTCTCCTAGAGTCATAGATCTCCTAGTGACAGACTTAATTTGGAGATGAGGCTTTCTACATGATTTGTACTCCAGATGCCGACTGTCAGTGATCGTTTCCTGACAAAAAAGACCCATACCTCATTGCAATCTTTCGAGTTCTCATCAAAGTATGTCATATTTCACTGCACCAGCCAGCTTTGAAAGTTCAGTAGAAATTCTTCTTGAGAATCACTTTCACTAAGTGAATTCAGTATTTTGCGCACCCCCTTATGTGCTCTTCCTTTGTGGTGTGTGGAAAGAACTGCCTCATCACGTGTGTATGACACAAGTGAACCTGAACATGGGGCAGAACTTTTTTGATGCCATTCTCCTTCTAATCCTTATCAACAGTTACTGTCTGAATTTTTTCACAGGCTTCTGGATTGGCATCCTTTAGAACTTGGAGGGTCTGCTCTATAATGTCACCTGTTTCTTTCCTGAGAAAAGAGCCATAATTTCCAGCGTTATTATAATTGTCAAAAAAAACAAAACAGCCAAGTGCGTATTGTTTTTATTAAGTGGATACTAGGTTGTGTCCATTCCTACAAACTGGATACTTATTAAAATTTTCTTTCATCTGAGAGCTCTGAAAAAGTAATCTATTAAATTATCTTTTCCATGTCCAACACATGCATGTAAACCGTCATCTGTTTGGAGCATGCGCATGCGGTCAAGCTCTATAATGTCACCTGTTTCTTTCCTGAGAAAAGTGATCGGGCGATTATTCGGAGACGCATATCTCCGAAAAGTCACAGCCAAGAATGCGGGGAACTTCAAACCGCTGGACTACCTCATAGGGTATTCGGCTGCAAAGCAACCGGAACCTAAATAAGAAAAGCATTACTGACCGATCTGTTTCCTCCTAAACGCTAATAGGTCAACCTAGGTATACCGGTCAGCCAATGAGCGCGCAGAGGGAAGCACACCGAGAAGTCACGCGTTTCTTCTTTGAGTTCCGGTTCCCTTGCAGCGGAATGCCCTACCCAGAAAACGAAAGAAAAAAGACTGCACTTGACGGATCTTGTAGTCTTATAGCTTCGACCGCCGATTGGTTGGCTGCTGTACAACGTGCGATGGTGGAAGGTGGTGACAACATTTAGAATAACAGTACCTATGTTTCGCGGCAAGGCATGTAAAAACGAAATTCTTCCTTAAACACTAGGGATTCCAGTCTCACCCGCAACGTGACGCAGCGCCTGCACGCAGTTGAAATCTGACAAGCGGATGTCGATGCCATAGGGCTGAGAACCGACTAGCGCGATTTCAGCGATTTTTGGGGAGCTGAGAAACTGAGGGTTATGTTCACTTTCAGTCAATTTTTGGTGATATTTAGATTTTTATCCCATTCCCCTTCTGGTTTAAAGTGCAGGGACAAGCGTCCGTGTGCAGGTTCGAGTCTGGTCGGGAGCCGACAAATTTTACAAGTTCCGGCTCTCAATGGCCGGTGCAGCGCCGCCAGTCACTTTTGGACTTCCCCATTATTATGAATGGGCTAAAGTTGATCAGAATCGGTGTTGATTTGAATTATTTCGCAGCTTTTATTTCTCTGATGGCAAAGACTAACAATAAAGTACTTTACCTCACACCTTCCGAGTTCCACACTCTGGTCTCGGAGGAGCTGAATAGTGCTGTCGTTAGCCATTATGAGAAAAAAATAACAAAACCAGTGAGTTTTGGCAACGTTAGTGTGTCTGTGCTCAAACACGCTACGAGCAACAGTATTTGTGTCGAAAAGGACGATGTCAAAGTGTATTTGACACTGTCGAGCTGGAAATTTATTCAAAGGATCAAGCAGTGAGCCAAGTGTATTTGGAACAAACGGAAGGTTATGGGGAGGAGGCTGCCCCTTCTATAGGTGTCTTGCTGAACCATGCCAAACACTTTTGATTACCCCAAAGTAAGCACTTTGAGAAAATTCCAGAGGAAGAGATGTTCTTTCTCCTTTCAGCTGCTTTGCACGCCCCAGGAATAATTTTCCCCGAGCAGTTGAAGCAGGAGATCTTGATTTACCATTTGGAGTTCCTGAAGGGACAATTAGTTGAAATGTTTAAAAAATGAATGAAGTCCATTCCTTAAAAATTCATGAAACCCCCGAAAATAAAAAAGAATGATGAAAACATATAAAATTAAGTGTGTTCTATAAAAAGATTGAGCTATAGTCATAAAACACTCAGTGTATGTTAACCTCCAAAACCCTGTGTGTTTTCTGTACATACACATATACACAAACACTTCTGTCATGAATAGGGCTAAGCATGGATGTGAATGTAATTTAATTATCATTCTCTAGGATATCTCTTACTATTGCTGTGGCTGGAAACAGTTTATCACCTCCGTTTCCCTTTCAGATAAGATTGCACCCAGCTCGATAAAAAGGACTCGGAAAATTTCTGTTTGATTAAAGTTTGTGCTTCCTTACATTCCATATTGAGTTTACCACCAATAGTAACCTAAATTCGAAAACCATAGCACAACACTTGGTTTGTAAAAGATATTTTGTTTTATTCACCAAGATACCATGGTGATGTGAAAAAACCTTATTTTCATAAAAAATAGTTGACCTTAAAAGTTTTGAATTAATTCTCATGCTTAATTTTGTTGCTTTAATGAAAAGAAACATGTTTCATATCACTTCCAGCCATTATCATTGCTATAACATTTGGTTTGAACCCCATTGTGAACTTATCCGCTGATTATACATTGTCACATTTTTATTTTGAGCCCTCCAAGTCAGTAAATAGATGTGGTTGAAAATCTTTGTAGTTAGTAGATTCACAACACACTTAGTAGATTTAATGGTTCCCTAAACTACTTTTAAATATATCTGACTTCCCCCTAGCGCTCACTTCAGCGAATTGCCGCTGCTCCGTTCATCCCACTTTTCCTAGGCTCATTTTCTCGCGCCTCACCTCCTCTTCGACCACACCACAGGAAGGAAACAACTATGTTCACCCTAGAGCCAATCATCCTGTATTCGCGATTTTTTTTTGCACACCTAGAAGTTTGTGTGTCGCGGTCTAACACACTGTATCTGGGAATATCATATTTGCATGCACTCAGAGAAGGTTAGCGAGTAGCGGTAGGAGCGAGTTTGGGTTTTTTTCAGAAATCGGTAGTGTATGATACGCTTATACACTACCTCGAACCGTTTTGCTCTCCGACGCTTAGTTTTGGCGTCGCGACGCCTCAAAGTTCGAATTTTCGACGACTTTGTGACATAAGTTTGGCGAAACTATAAACCGCACAGCCACGAAACTTCGTGGGATGGTAGTCGGGTACTAGGACTAGTGCCCATCATATTTTTCAAGGTGCAAAATGTTACAGGGTTTGATCTGGAACGCCTGGAAAGTCGGTCAATATCAGACGCTTGTTAGAGCCACATCTGTGGACGCATCGGAAAGAAATTTATGATGGGCACTAGATTGGACTTTACTCTTTCTGACTGTATAAGCAGGAAAAATCTGATATTTGTGGTTTTCCTAAACTTATGTCACAAGTGAACCTCTGTTTCGAACCGCCTGAGACCTTTAGAGAGAGACAAGCTCAGCGGGCTGCAGCCGTCCTCGTCGCGCAGAGAGGGGAGCGGGAGGGGTGTGGGGGGCACCGAAAAAAAAGGAGGCGGGTGGGATGGGGCCTGTTCGGCCGCCTCCACCGGCCGCTGGCCTACCCTCACAGCAGGGGGGTGCCGTGACTAATTACCGCACTTCTAAAACGGGTTCAACTATTTGAAATAGAGGTTGTACAAAACTGACATTGGCACCATTGGATCGGCAAGAAAAATGTCAACTAGAATACCAAAAATCATAGCTCCAGGGCAATTTTTAGTCAAATGACATGAACTAAAACTTGTAACCATTTGGGTCAAAATTGTCGCAGAGACTTCATTTTTTTTCCACAAAAACCGCAGTCGGCGCAAATCTTTCAAAAATGTTCAAATTTTCTCGGTAGGAGCACTATTTGCGCCTCAGAACGGCATAGCCTCTTTCAGTCTGAGCACTGTTTCGCTGGCCTGTTGTCATATAATAGTGTCTTTGGAAACAGAGGGTGGGGAGGGGAGGGGGCCTCTGGGGGCGCGGCGCTCGGCTCGCACAGGGGGCCATGTGGTGACCGGAACGAAACGGGCTGACTGGAGCAATGGCGAGCCGCCATAAGTCCTTTACCAAGCTTGCGAGCCTTCTAGCATGCACGGCATCGATTTTTTGAGAATCTGGCAGAGTCCAAAAGTCCAAGAATGAAAATTCTACGATAATTCTAACGGATTTTATAGTTGTACTTTTCGGGACTTGGTCGCCGGAGAGGCGAAGGCAGAGCTGGCCCGGAGCTCGAAGGAGGCTGGACGCGTCGAGGCAGACCCCGGCGGCCGGGGTCCTCGCCATCTGGATTTGTCACGCGTCCCGGGCGGTGCAGTCCCGCCTCCCCCGCACCCGCCCGCACCCCGCAGGGCCTGCCGGGCCTGCCCGACCGTTCGGACGCCACCAAAACATTTAATACGCAGCCATTCCCAGACTGGCCGTGCGCTCCTACCGCCTTAATGATTCCTTTAAGTTTGAGTAACGGTAATCTTGTTCTTAAACATGTGGTGGCCATGACACCCATGAAAGGAATGCTTACCTTATTCAGCTTCATGCCTAGCACCATTTAACATGGGAAATATAAATACAAAACCCTTTTTTAATTTTAAGTCTATGGAACATAACCCTTACAAGTGCTTCCATAAAATAAAAATATTTCCAAAAGAAAGCTTGTTGTTCTATGACATTTCTTCCTTGTCTTTATGTTAGAGAGTAGGATGTTAACTAAGTGTAAGCTATGAGAGTACTACATTATTTAGTTCGAACCCCATTGTGAACTTATCCGCTGATTATACATTGACATATTTTTATTTTGACCCCTCCAAGTCAGTAAATATATATGGTTAAAAATCTTTGTAGTTTTGAGATTTAATACTTCCCTAAACTACTTCTGAATATATCTGAGTAGGGAGAAGTGCTCCAGCTTTGATATTTTAGCCACACAAAAATAGTAATGTGCTAATGACACTAGCATATTTTTATTTTGAGCCCTCCAAGTCAGTAAGTAGATATGGTTGAAAATCTTTGTAGTTTTGAGATTTAATAGTTCCCTTAACTACTTCTGAATATATCTGAGTAGGGAGAAATGCTCCAACTTCGATATTTTAGCCAGACAAAATATGAATGATTCCTTTCAGTTTGGGTAACGGTAATTGTGATTAAACTAGTTTCGGAGGGTGGGGACCCTTCAAATATATGTTTAACTCATTCAGCTTCACCTCTACCACGATTTAACAATGAAATAAAGCATGTCACTCCATCTTTTCAAGTTTTGAAGGGTAAAGGCTAACACGAAAAATGAACTTTCTAAATAATTATTGCCCATATGAGCAGGGGGGGCCTTATGGGCCAATCACATTAAAAAGAATTTAAAAAAAAGGTTTATCACAGACAAAACATCACAGACAAAATGAAGGTGAAACGATACTCTCTAGGGATGAGGTGATGATTGGTAACAAAAATTATGGGTGGTGAAACGAAACCCTAGAGAGATGGAGATGACATGATCACATTAAAAAATCACAGATGAACATTAAAAATATTAATGAAGAACGAGTTAAAAGCATTGCTACGCCTTGACTGTCTCCTTCTTCTCTTTCTTCTGTTTCTTCACTGTCATGCTTGCCAGGGCTTTGCCCCTGAGTGTCACCTCCTGTGAACATAAGGATGAACGCATTAGATTTTTTTTGTTGACGGACAACCATAGGGTAGGTGACCACAACAAGATGCTCACATCTTCCTCCATTAAGAAATCATCCCCTGGCAGCTCTATATCCTCCCAAAAGGCAAGGGCGGGGGCGGCCTCGGAGGGGGCGGGGGGCTTATTTACAATCCCTGGGCGATTCAGCGCCCTATGACAAATATAGCGGTACGCGAGGCCCGCCGCGGTCAGCTGGCCGCAGGGGCTGCAATACTTGCATTTTCTCACCGTTTCACCCCCAGGGCGATATTGGCAATCACCTGTAAGCAAGAGCCAGCAGCCAATTA
>NW_026267299.1:545099-546942 GCF_000697945.3 Frankliniella occidentalis | reverse complement strand
ATGCGTTTGAGAAGCCTATTGTACACTAGGCGGGGTTTAGCCTCTCTGTCATAAGCATAGTGTAAAATCCTTCTCTGCATGTTTTCTTCAAAGACAGTGGAAATGTAGTCAACCAGCGCGCAGCTGTTGTAAGCCTTTGTACGACCCAGTACAATATCTTTGATGACTCGAATTGTTGCCTCAGAAAAATTGTTTGTATTATGACCTCTATTAAGTGTTTCACTTCTAAAAATTAAAGCCCACTCTTTTTCTCTCGCAATGAAGGTATCAACTCGCTTCTGGTATCCTTCATGGCTGCAACACTCAACAAAATTTTCTTTGGCCTCTTGATATTCATCAATGGTAACTGCATACATTATCTGTTGTAATTATGTTATAATTGATAAATCCCAGAGAACACATTCAGGTAAGTGCAATTAGTTTGTGGTATACTTATCATACTTCTTGAAACAGTCGCATGAAAGGCTGTCTTGTATTAATATCAATTTGGTTTTTGCCTTCGCACAGCCATCTCCATTCAGCCTGTCCGACATGGAAGTGGCAGAGATACTGAATAGCATTGGGCCAAACTGCAGCTAAGCCATCTTTCTCACACACACTATCATCTGTCATGAAGACTTGAGGATACTAAAACAACAACAAAGAAGAGGTAAAACAAATAAGTGTAATAATCATACCTTTTTGGGGGGGGGGGGTATAGGGTAAGGGGCCCAGTAGTCGACAGTACACCAGTAGTCGACACTTTCAACTTTGCGATCGAATTCCCGCGAAGTAGTTAACGTGAGAGTCTCAGCCGTTTTGCCAGGCGTAGGCGCACTCTATTGAGATTACAATGAACCCATTGACGATTCTGTGCCACCTCCGGGAGCTGGTAGGGAGCGCTTCGCACGGAACACTGCTCGTCGCGTCACATCGAGCCATCATTTCTTAGCTCCGGAGTAGTGGGAAGGTGTTTGCTCGGAAGGTTCTGTGAGGCTGCCATTCACTCGAGTAGTTCCGGAGGACGTTTGTGTTGTTGTCAAGGTATGTATTATCTTTCCCCATCTAAGTTTTCGAAAATTGCAGTCAGGGGCCTAAATAATGGCGGTGTCGACTACTGGGCCAGAAAAAGACACCTGTTCCTGTAGTCGACACTTACTCTATTTTGAGTGCGTGCTTCCTTCATACGGGTTATTCCGACAAGTAGGGCCCTTTGTCAACGTGAAATGTTGTTGGGATCGTGTGTCCTTAATTTTCTAGTTCGTAATACATCATGATGACATCAGTAAAGCACCAGGTGTCAATACTGTGCCGAATGATAGAGTTTGATTTCAGTGCCCCATTTGTGTAAAGCATTTCTCTGCGAACGTGCCCTAGTTGCCTGAGAAAAGTATCAGCAGACACAAGGATCGAGGGGGGAGGGGGGGTTGGAACCCCAATTGCACCGCCGCAGTCGCGCCAGTCCAGGCGGCTGGCCGCTAGGGTGGAGTGCAAAACTGGGATTGAACAAGTATACCTCGGATGAAGTACTTCAAGATGTCCCAAGCTTGCGGCACAGTCCATTCTGACTCATTTTCTGACATTCAACCCCTCTCTAAGGGTTCGAAGTTGGGTCATTGGTTTGGTCATTGAGGGAAATTGACACTTTTTACCCCTCTGGGCCGCCGTGGTCATAATCCCGGGAGCGGCTATATGCGGTTCGGTGTGGAACTTATATAGGGATATAACTCAGGTGTCGATACGCTGTGCGATAACATCTTCAGCTTGCCCACAAGACATGTTAGGTAACAAACTAAGGTTTAATTACCAAGCTATTGCCGGCACTTCCCGGTTTTCGTATGTCACATCGTGTCGTCCTATACAT
>NW_026267299.1:530302-531579 GCF_000697945.3 Frankliniella occidentalis | reverse complement strand
GCCTTCACAGAACAATTCAGTAAGAGTCAGTGAATTATGCAGTCTCTTCACACCTGCTATGACACAAGCCACATCAACACAAGCTGTACAAAAAGTATTCACCCATCCACATTGAAGGCATCAGCGTGTCTGTTTGTTTATTGTTTTCAGCAGTAAAAGCATCAGGCTCAATCTCATCGGTAAGCCCACTCTTTTTCCCAGCTTTAAATTCCATATGGAATTCCTGTTAATTTCCAGATGGATCTGGTTTTTCCATGTGGAATCTCGTTTCCACAATGGAATTTGGTATGGAATAATTTTCCGGTATGGATTTGTGAAAATCCTCTATGGAACTTGATCTGGAATATTTTCCACTGTGGATTTGTGATTTTCCACTATGGATTGCTGATTTTCCATTATGGAATATTTTCCATTATGGTCGGCTGCATTTTTTCCACTGTGGATTTGCAAATTAAATCATAACTTTTTAACTAAGTGTAACACAGAAATTCTGACTGAAGCACTGCGAATAATACGTCGAAATAATGTTCACTCTTTGATAGAAAAGTAAAAATCGCGATTCTCAACTCGGCTGTATCTTCGTAACAAGTTGTCGAATCAAAAATCTGACGGCATATTTTGCGTTTTTAGCGAAAGTTTACATGGGTACGGTGTCCTTTCACGTTAACAAGCAGCTTGGTGATTGATGCTTCACCATGCTGGTTTCACAATCCATATGGATTTCACTATCCATATTATCGACCCCTGAAAACTAAAAGGTCGTACCTCGGAGCGGCTGCGTATAAGGTCGTACCTCGGAGCGGTTGCGTATAGTGTCGGATCTCGCTAGGGTCCCAGAGAATGGTCGTAAGTCTGATTTTTCACGATTTCGTGAGATGCATATCATTAGAAAGAGAATTTTCTCCCGATTCTAATGGTATGCATCTCGCAAAATCGACAACAAATAGACTTACGACCATTCTCTGGGACGCTGGCGAGATCCGACACTATACGCAACCGCTCCGAGGTACGACCTTATACGCGGACCCTCTCAAACACGACCTTTTAGTTTTCAGGGGTCGAATATGGATTTGTGTTACATATGGAAAATTTTCCACAGCATGAATTATCCATAGTACAAAATTCCACTCTGGAAAGTGTTCCAAATTACATCTGGAATATAATCCATATGGAAATTCAACAAAATCCAGACAGGTATTTTCCATACTAGAAATCCATACGGAATTTAAAGCTGGGTTATTTAAAAGTAATATTCTGCAACAGATGAATTTATTTTG
>NW_026267299.1:528687-530126 GCF_000697945.3 Frankliniella occidentalis | reverse complement strand
GTCATTTTGACCCTTTTCGATTTTCAGTCTATAATTTCTCTATTTAATTTTTTTCTCGTCGGGCTGAAAATTTTTGACATCGTGTAAAATGATGTGAAAGGTATCGACACGAAATCCTGAGGCTGTACGACAATTTTTGTGGAAGTTATGAAACAGATATACCTAGGACCGCGGCAGGGGTCAAAATGACCCCTACCGCGTTTCGCGTCGAAAATGCTGTTTTATCTAGTTAAATAACACCTAAGAGCATACAGAATAATTATAGCAAAAAGCATTTAACGTACACATACTTGTTTCCAAGACCATCCACAGTGATAATTAATCGAAAACTTTCACATGCGGCAGGGGTCAAAATGACCCCTTCCGCGGTTCTAGGTATATGAAAATTTCAGCGGTTCTAGTGTTAAAGTAATATTCTGCAACAGATGAATTTATTTTGTGTACCCTGTCTGTTGCAGCTGCATACGTTTGGACTTTCCATATGTTGTTTTAAGCCCGCTCAAGTTCTCAACGAATGTTTTCCTTTATTCTAACAAGGTAAAGCAACATGCATGAGCCTAGATTTCTTATAGCTAGCAGCAGTGCAGTATGTTGTGTTCAATATATTCTTTTAAATGTGAAATGGGTAATGAGCATTTCAACATTTAGTTACTTCAAATAAGTATGATATAATTTATCATACTCACTATTTCATTCAAAGGAGATAAATAATTCCGGAATCATGCAATTAAAACCTAGCTTAACTTCAGCATTAAAAGTAAAGGCAAAATCATGACCATGAGATAAACATTAAAATCCAATATCATTTGTAAAATATAAATAAGTCAAGAATTGAAACAGCTTGCAATCATAATAATGATCATAAATTAAGTGTAGACTAGAGTACAAATGATATCACAGTTTTCTGGAGTGTGTCTTCACATGAGGCTTGTTGGCGTCAATGCTCCGTTTTAAAACTCTTGGTCTTGGCTGTTTCACATTTTTTGGCTTATTGACTTGTGGGCGTCCAGCTCTTATTCTTGCAGCTCCTCTTGATTTCCCTTCTTTTCTACGTTGGATGGCACCAGGCTGAACCTTAACTTTTTTCCGCCTTCTGGTACATACAAGTGCAGCTGCTTTCCAGCGGATTAGGGACTCCATCATTTGCCCTCGAGTGTTAGGTTTCTTCAATCTTGCAATGAGTGTTTCTAGAACCTTGTCGTAAGTATCTCCAGGCTCATTCTCTAGCTCTTCATGAAACCTGTCGATCTGTTTATGGAGCTCATTTAGTAGCCTTTGTCTGTTTTCAGGATCAACTGCTGTGTGGTGTTGCTCATTAAAAGCACTTATTTCCACATTTTCCTATTAAAGGAAATCAGAAATAATTTTAAGTTGTAATAATTTTAGAAATTTGAAGAAAAGGAAAGCAAAAGATATTGTGCAAAGTAATCTACTACCTC
>NW_026267299.1:520797-528616 GCF_000697945.3 Frankliniella occidentalis | reverse complement strand
ATGGGGCATTAAGTTTGATCCTTCCACTACACCCCCGAAACTTTTCCTTGACGCTACCGTACACCCGCGCTCCCCGTATGGAACAGATAAGCTTAAATTCGACTTTTTGCCGTCTTTTCGTGAGGACGTATGAAAGAGGAACGAAAGACGAAATGGCTAGCCGTTTCGCCTTTCTTTCCTCTTAGTGCGTCCGGTTTTGGTCTTATTAGGCGCTGAAAATAAGACGACGGGAAGACAGAAAAAAGACGCGCCGGCTCCGGCGAGCTCACTGCATGTTTCGTCTGTACCGCGACTTTTATTCGTCTTAGTTCCAAGACGATTGTAAGACCAACAGCCGCGCGCTGCTCGAGCGCATCGCGCCGTCCCTCATACCCTAGCCTCGCAGCAACCCACCCTGGGCGCAGGACGGCGGGATTTTTAAAACGGGTGCGTTCATTCGATTTCTACGGAGGGCGCTCTCTGGCTTTTCAGGGATGTGATAAAAACTACATGAGTATTTAACGGAAAGTTTATTTATAAGTGATATACTTTCATCATATAGTCAAGAAACATAACAAAAGAACATTTTTCTTTGAAAGAAAATAAACACAATTCACAGAACTGACTGTCAAACAAAAACAAAAACAATAAACAAGAAACACCATGTCTTAGAAATAAAAATACTGCAGCACTTTACAACAAATTGTAGACTCTGAAGAAAACATCAACATAATAATCAAGCATCCAAATGAGCATCCAATCGATCCAATACACCTATCGTACTGTTTAATAGAATTGCAGTCTCTTCAAGTTCAGTAGTGTTGAGGGACTGCTGCTGCGAAGATTCCGCAGAACTTGATGAAGCAGTGGTCCAAGGACTTGCAGTAACAGCACAACGCCTTGGGGTTTGGGGAACAGGCTTGAACATACTATTCCTCTTTTCCCAAAGAAAATTCGGAATTTTTGTGGTGAGGTCAAATGGGAGTCCTATCGAGTTGCGACTGGTGTAAGCTGTACATAAGAAAGGCCAACAATTATTATATTTCAAAATAAATTAGCACGAATTAAACAGCATTGAGAAGAAAGAAACACTTACATAGAGCAGCCTTGACTATATCTGGAGGGAGTTGTACGGTGCAGCCCTTTCCCATAAAACTTATTCCATCTTCTTCCAAAATATCATCTGGAATGCAGGCCTCAATCAATGTAGTGAACATTTTACTGGGATTTTTGTTGTGACATGATTTGATGAAGAACAATTCAGTACTGTTAACAAAAACATTCTTTGAAGAAATTTGTTTCTGAAAATGTAATAACAATTATTTTAGAGAGTAAAAAAATATATCACACTTTGTCTGAAGTAAAGTTGTTTGCTATTGGTAAATAATAACTTACATCTCCTTCCTTAAATATAAGGCAAGGTAGCCTGTCAAACTTTTCTTGCAGTGTCTGTAAATGCTCCGCAGTTCTTTTCTTGGGACGTCTATCAACCTTTGGTTTAGGAATGGGTATTTCCAAAGCTGTGGACAAGAACAATTTAAATTATGGGACAATCATAGGTAATTTAAAGAAATGTAATATACTTAATGATGGGACAAACCAACCTTCAAATCCGCCCTCATACAACACCATGTCCATCTCCTGGATGGATTTGTCTTTGGCCTGTTTTTGCTGCAGCAGCTCCTCCCGGAGAGTTAGGACAAATGTCTCACCCTCAGTAGGATTTGCCTTTATTTGCCCTTGTCCATTTACTTTCAGCGCCCTCAAAGCAGTTCGCGTTCCTTGTAGCACAAAACAAATTAAAAACGCGATTTAACAAAAACCACAGGTATTGTTTGGCAAAACTAATCCAGATAAATCTGACCAAAGCACCAGTTAACCTCTCAAACACATGGGCTTATCTGTGACGTTTGTCACTGACAACACAGAATTGGTTCGCTTACCAATCCGTATAATTTTTCCCAGAACGTTCCCTTTCTTCGTGCTCCATTCGCGTTCTTGTCCCTCCGCAATCGATGGCATATCTTTGTTAAAGACAAATTCATCTGATCTGAGCACTTGCCTGGAGGGCGGCGAATGGGTGTAAAACAGAGCAAATTTTGCCTCCTTAATCTGCTTTTTTGACGCCATCTGCAACAGATTGTAGATTTTAATTTAACATGAGCAGGTGAACTAATGCACGGCTGTATTATTTCTTGTTGACAATGACAGAGAATGGGAGAACTTTTAAAGCGATCGAGGAATAACAAAATTGACCTTTAACCTTTATGATCAGAACAAACACATGGGATGTGGAAAACCTGGGCAGTTTGAAGGTTAACAAACTACCGCACGTACAAAGTTCAATTATACTTACTTGCTTTGCAGCACACTTTGGAGAAAAGGCACAAGAGAGAATTGTTCTGGAAAGTTGTTCACTCGAAAGTGGAATCTACGTGCGTTGAGAATGAGACGCTCTCTTGGCGCCCAGCCGAAAACGCGTTGTGCGACGCGCCGGCCAGCTCAGCTGGAGCGTCTGCTTTGTTTACGTATGGGTGGCTTGCTGGCCGTGGCCATGAGCGAATCAACCAGAATCGACGAAACTGATTTTTTAAAACTTAAAAATTGAGGTTAGTTGGTGAAAACTAGTGAGATGTCTAAACGAGAGTCGTCGACACCGTCGACCCCGCCCGCACCCAAACTAAGGCATTTGTCTGCAAGACAGAAACAGCTCTGTCTTGAATCTCTGCGAGCGCATCGACATTCTTCACAAACAGAGTACGTATTAAAACATGTTCCGATGAACAGGCTACAGTGTATTCACTATCTCTGGTAGTTGTTGGCCGTCTCTTGCTGTACGAAAACGTTGTTGAAAAATTTTAATAAAACATTGTCTGTGCGTAACCCCAACCCTAACCCTAACCTCTGTCTGCAGGCCTGGAGACCCTGGAGGAGAGGAGCTTGACCTGGGGTGCACAAACGAGCAAGATCTTGATTTGGGAGAGACTGACGTTGATGGCATTGTAGGACGGACAAGTCCACCTGCGCCTGTTGAGCAGCATGATTTTGGTAAACGTTCCACTGTTGTTCGGAATGTCTGTGTATCTGGTACGTATAAATATTTGTCAAGTGATTTGTTCCATATTGATACTTTGATTGCCACTGTGATAATTTTTATAATCTTGCTCTCACTAGGATTGTTAAAAGAAAATTTGGAAACTGCGTCTTCATCACACCAGAGTGACTTGGACCCAGAATTATTTACTGAACTTAACTGCGCTGCAGGTAAGCATTTACTTTTCATTAAATCAATTTTGACAAAACCAGTAAAATTTTAAATTTTAAATTACTTTTATTTTTTGTAAAATTTCAGATAATTTAGTTGAAAACACGAGTGAGAGAGACTATGAACAGCCACTATCATCATTCTCAAGAGAATTTCCGATATTAGTATGTGAAGAGGATGACTACCGTTCTGATGACCTTTATGAGCCTGAGCCTGAAGTTTCTGCTCAGCCAGTTTGTGATGAAGAAGCACTGTATCAAGGTGCCCCTATTACAGTTACAGAGAGTTTATATTCAATTTTGTCATATGCACAGAGTGAAAACCTGAGTGGTGCAGGGTTAGATCGGCTTCTAAAGTTAATTAACTTGCATCTACCCCAGCCTAACAAAGCTGTCAGTACTACCCATATGTTTTATAATAATTTAGAAAATTGTGATTTTAAGTTTAACCTTACTTACTACTGTTCTCGTTGCTGGAAATTTCGGGCCTCAGCTACTGATTTGTGTGATACCTGTATTGCTCCTAACAAGAAAGTAGATTACTACGTATCCTTGCCTATCAAGTCCCAAATAGCCAAACTTCTCTCTAGACCTGACTTTTTGAATAAAATACGGCTCAAAGAAAATCGAGAGAAAAAGGAATCAGTAAATCTAGAAGATATATATGATGGATCAATTTATGAATCAGTTCAAGCTGAAACTATTTCTGAGGATGGGAGTTCTGTAACACTCACACTTATGTGGTACACGGACGGTATCTCTCTTTATGAATGTAGTTCATTCTCACTGTGGCCCTTCTTTTTTGTCATAAATGAATTACCACCAGAAGACAGATTTAAAAGGGAGAATATTGTAATGGCAGGACTGTGGGGCTGCAATCAAAAACCACACCCCAATCTATTTTTAAGGCAAATTTGTGTAGAGTTAAAAGATTTGCAACAAGGCGTTTCTGTTAGTGTAAGAGGTATTCAGAATCCAGTCACTGTAAAAGTACTTGTTGTCTGTGGCACATGTGATTCTCCTGCCAGGGCTGATTTTCTCAACTTCAAGTCACATTCTGGTTATTTTTCCTGTCCAAACTGCTTAATAATGGGGGAGAAATCAGAGGAAACTGACAATGTCATGGTATTTCCCCACGAAGAAATTATACCTCCTAGAAGTAAGCAAAATTATGAAAAGCATTTAAAACAGGTTATGGCTGATCCAAAGAGAGAAGCAGTTTGTGGTGTTAAAGGGCCTACAATAATGTCAGATATAGTTGTTACTCCTATTTTAGAGTCGACCGCAACTGATGGAATGCACTGTGTATATCTCGGAATCACAAAGCAAATTCTAGGTCTTCTTTTTAATTCTAAGCATAGCAAAGAGCCATATTCTCTACATAAATACTTAAATATTGTTAATGAGACAATCGCATTAATTCAGATTCCTCATTTTGTGCAAAGGACACTAATGCCAGTAGACAAGCTAGCACTGTGGAAGGCCTCTCTGTGTCGCAATTTCTTTTTCTATATCCTTTTGATTGTACTCAAAAGTGTTATGAAACCAGACAACTTTGAAAATTTGGTTGATTTAGTTGTAGCTGTGTCTGTACTGAATACAGAGAGTGTTTCTGAGGCAGATTTAGTGTGTTCAAAACTGTATATAGATAAGTTTAGTGCTAAATTTCAAGAAATCTACGGCAAGAGAAACATGACTCACAATATTCACATGTCTAGGCATTTATATTTGTGTGTCAAACGGCTCGGCCCCTTGTTTACTACAAGTTGTTTTTCTTTCGAAGACTTGAATGGGAAGTTAGCAAACCTTGCCCATGGCACCAGGCATGCTGGTCTGCAAATTGCAAGGAATTTGTCAACGTTTTCAGAACTTCCTCTTAAAATTGAACAATTGCCAGAAGGGCCAGCCAAGTCATTTTGCCAAAGTCTTTCTCATAAGTCTAGAACGCTTAATATTACAGAGAAAATTTCAGATTCCATATTTGTTATTGGGAAATTTGACATGCAACCTAATAATTTAGAAAGTCTAGATCAAAGGCTAAGAAATGTTTATGATGAAATGTATCACTTTTCTACATTCTCGAGGCTCTATTTTAATGGTCTTGTGTATGTTGCTAGTTCCTATACAAAAGGGTCTAGGGTGTCAAGTTTTGTATCATATGGTGATAATTGTGTTAGCTATGGAGAAATGTTGACATTTGTAAAAGTTCATACAGCATCTAAACCAGAACCAGATGTCCTAGTGTTAATGAGAGATTTGAAAGTGGATCAATTTTGTAACAATTACCATTTAAAACATATTAAGAAAGTCACAGGTTATTCAGATCCTAAACTTGTATTATGTAATGACCTACAAACTGTGTGTTTCAAAACAATCATTTCTGATACTACTTACATATCTATTCCATTAAATAAATATGAACTTGAATAAATAAGTACTTATGCAGTTTTTATCACATCCCTGAAAAGCCAGAGAGCGCCCTCCGTAGAAATCGAATGAACGCACCCGTTTTAAAAATCCCGCCGTCCTGCGCCCAGGGTGGGTTGCTGCGAGGCTAGGGTATGAGGGACGGCGCGATGCGCTCGAGCAGCGCGCGGCTGTTGGTCTTACAATCGTCTTGGAACTAAGACGAATAAAAGTCGCGGTACAGACGAAACATGCAGTGAGCTCGCCGGAGCCGGCGCGTCTTTTTTCTGTCTTCCCGTCGTCTTATTTTCAGCGCCTAATAAGACCAAAACCGGACGCACTAAGAGGAAAGAAAGGCGAAACGGCTAGCCATTTCGTCTTTCGTTCCTCTTTCATACGTCCTCACGAAAAGACGGCAAAAAGTCGAATTTAAGCTTATCTGTTCCATACGGGTCCGTTGTAGGCAATTTTGAAAAGCCTTGCTCTTAAACTGTCGACTACTGGGCCCCTTACCCTACTTACAGTTTGTTTGCCAAAACAGTTAGGATAATGTTTTGCAAATGTTTGGTACGCATGTGTGTATCCAGGAGTATCTTGCCTGTTATGGAGAATTACACACAGAGGCACAGCCCCTCCTTTTGTGGCTGTGAGCATAATTGTTACCACTGTATTTTCTGCATCACAGCTTGCTGTTGAGTCAGTAAAAATAATCTCTTTTGCCTCTGGAAGAGAGTGAGCCCTCTTCATAATTGGCGTGACAATCACTACACACCACCTCGAGCTGTCTTGCTCGTCAATGATGACATCAATCCCTGCAAGTAAAAGAAATGGTATAAAACTATCACAATATTTCTTCAAAAATTGGCCTAGGACTCTGTAGAGTATGTGCACAATCAAATTTTCCTTACCTTGTTTTTTGTACTGATCTACCTTTTCCTTTAATTTGTCTATAGGGCTTTTGTCTGACCATGCTAGACCGTAAGTTGATTTGAGCCATTTGTTATGAAGATAATGTACACTTCTTGGTAGAGGGTTGAGGGCAGCATTACACCGTACAAACTCAGCTGATTCATCGGGGCTATTCAATACAAGCTGCGCTTCATGAGCAAGGAGTGCATTTGCCACACTGTAGCCATTACTGAAATACTCTAAAAATTGCTCCTTTGTTTCTGGGGCTATTCTTAGGAACTTCAGAGCCTGGAAGTTGTCGGTCTGGTGATTATGTTGCCCAGTAATAGTTATTTTACCTTGTAAAGGTGTTGGCTTTTTGAGGTAGCTGTCATTTTTTCTGGTGTTCTTAGTTAACTTTTTAATCAAAATATCAACCATGAAAGGACGCTTCCTATTCCTTTGGCTTCCATCCTTTTTATTCTTGCTGCTCAATTGACAAGCCCATTTCTTGTGGAAAATGTATCTATTTTAAGAAGAAGAAAAAAAGGGGGTAAATTAGTTTGTGCTGAACTTGAAAGCAAAGTCCTTCCCTCTTTCAGTGGACAGACGAGCTGGCAGCCAGCAGCCAGCCAGCAGCCAGTCAGCAGCCAGCCAGCAGCCAGCCAGCAGCCAGCCAGCAGCCAGCCACACCAGGGAGCCAACGAGCGCGTCGACGCCCATCTGCCTGTCTGCCAGCTCGTCTGGTCCACTGGAGGGATCCACATGATCCTTTACACTTGACTGTCAGCTGTTTCCGTCCCTCTCTTTCGAAGCGCAGCGCGGTCAAAACCAATCATATAATTCTAGGGAAAGATGTATTTAAGCTATAGAGGGGAGTAATTTTCACATACAGCTGTTAAAGATATATCACCAAATGATCTTTGGCTTTGATATGCAAAAGGTAATGGGTTATTTTTCTAGGTGTACTCTTTAAATATCTTGTTTAATTCCTTTTTGGTAAGGTTGAGTGTTTTGATTTATTGATCCCAAGACCTCCTTAAAAATATTGCTTAATCGTAACTTTTTCTCTACAGAATAATTATTTAAGTGTTTGCTTTCAAAGAATTTTGGAATCATTTTTGTAAAGCTCCTGAGTGAAAGTCCAACCAAGAGATCAGAAGAAAGCACCTTCGTAATTGGGTTGGAGTTTGATTGATCTACATTTAATGTTCAGGAGTTATAAGCATAGCAATAAAATGACTTCTCTCCCTGGATTGTTTTTCACCAGAGGGTAAGTTAC
>NW_026267299.1:520220-520747 GCF_000697945.3 Frankliniella occidentalis | reverse complement strand
TAGGAGTTTCATTTTCCTGTAAGAATGTAACAGGCTTTGATGTAAAATTCTTAATTTGTGGAGGGTAAGTCAATGGTACATTTAACATTCATACTTGTATTAATAGAACTTACCTCATCAAAATCTTTAAAAAAATCTATTTTTGGACATTTTTGAGGGCCAAGAGCCAGCAAGCCAAGCTTGTATCTTTCATTGGAGGTAATTGCTGGTTTATTTGGAAACCCAACTCCATACCTGGAGAACACCAGAGCTTGGTGCTTGCAGAAGTGTCCTGACCTACCAGAGGGGCAACTGCACCACCCAATTAGAGAATTAACTTCATAGGTGACATCGTTTTTCTCTGCACTCTGCACCATGTACAGATCCTCCTCTTTCTTTTCTATCTTGGTATCTGTAAAAAAAAAACTTATACACTTACCACCCATTTTCTTCCCCTGCTCATTTTCTTATCTATCTATGAAATTTTTCTACTGTTTTATGGGACTTCATGTAAATGTCCTTATCTATTGTGACCATTTTTTTTTATT
>NW_026267299.1:512890-515025 GCF_000697945.3 Frankliniella occidentalis | reverse complement strand
AAATATGTATAAACATCAAAATTACTTTGCGAGCACTCTGATATCCAAATTCAAATGTCTCCAATAATGTTCTCTTGTCATCGCACTTATAATCCATTTGCTGACATTTATTTGAATATTGATTCAACTTAAAATTCATGATAGAAAACCTGTAGTCGAACCACCCTAAGTCTGGAAGACGGAGATGCCAGAGGATACATTCTAAATCTAGTCTAAAGTCTGGTCCGATGTAATAAGCACACGAAGACTCATCCATGGGAGTGATGACATTTTTTTTCTCTTACCGTTTTGGATCACTGGACATAGCATCATTCACAATAAGACCTGAATTTGTGCAAGTCTTATAGTCTTCTAACCACTTCAGGCAGTCTTTTTCGGAAGTTATGTTTAGTCGAATAATCTTATTCTTTTCATTGTTTTCTTCAAACACAGCATCAAATTCACCAATTGTCAAGAGGTCATCTTCTTGTTCTTCCATTTTCTTTACTATTTCACTTCAAATTCCTCTAAATCTTTCACTTTTAAAACTTGGTTCTAAACTTAGGTGTTGTGTATGTTATGTTTCAAGTAGATGAGCTTAAGGGTCATTGACCTTGTGTTTTGGAGGGAAAAGTTCTGTCTGCTTGTTGTCAACGGCGCACAGCAACAGCAACATTTCGAGTCAAGTGTATTTCGACTAATGCCACTGCCGGTCTGATTTTCTGCTTGTTTGCGTCGTGTTCTACAGCATTTCTATCTGTTTCATTCATTATTTTCCGTATCTCGCCCTCTCTCAATAAGAAATGTGTTCAGTGTATGAATGTATGATTGCACCGTCAGCGCTGTAGTTGTGTTTCGACGACGATCGACGCTATCGTATATGACCGTTTTTCAGGTAAGAAGCTATTAAAATCTGAGTTTTGCGGGTAGCTTGCGTTATATCAGTTTATATAAATGACTCAAGAATGGGTGAATGGTCAGAGATATACGTTTACTTTGTGGGCTTGTGGGTACCTTAACCTCAACCCTCACTCTAGCAACTCTGAATGTTATTTTCATAACTTAGTGATCTGTATATATCTTTTCTTTCATTTTTCAGGATTTTTGGTGCTAGTTAATATTACACTATGGCTCGACTCTACTGCATTTGTAGGAAACCTGAAGGCAACAGGTAGGTTTTCATGTCTACAGCCGTATTGGACAGCAAAGTAATTTTCACGTTAACATCAATATTATCTGTTTGGATAAACATCTTGATGTCTTTATGATGTAAAAATGATCCCCACTGATCTTCCAGATAATTTTGATGTCAAGTTAACGTCAAAATGACTCCTGTCCCAATAAACCTAAGTAATAAATTTATCTTCTGCTATAAATTTTAACATCCTGTACAGGTTCATGATAGAATGCAGCAAGTGCAAGGAGTGGTACCATGGAAGTTGTGTAGGCGTGTCAAAGAAAAAGAGTCAAGGTAAGATTTTAATACGGTGTTTCCCGCTGTACCAATAAGTTTGCTCGTAACTCAGGTCCACTTCCCGTTCCAGCATAGTTTTGCATTAGGGAAGTGGTCCTTTTACTCGATGATTGGGAAAGCTATAGCCTTTTGGTGCATATGTAAACATCTACAAAAATTCTATCCTTGGAATTTTCTTTTCAACTCACATGCTCTTCCTGCAAGTCTGTCGTGCTTTGATTGTATTTCTTGTTTATGTTTTACAGACTTCAAAAGGCGGCACTGGTATTGCCCAAAATGCAAGAACGGAATAAGTTCTAATTCTAAACCTAATGCAGTAGGTGGTTCAATTAAGCAGTTGAGAAAGGTTAATAGAATATTCTTTTTTACAGTCTATATTTTGTAAAAATATTTTATACTTATAGTCTGTTTGTTTATAGGAAATGCAAGGGATGACTGAAAAATTTGGTCAAGATTTTCAGACGGTTATTACAGTGAGAACTTCTCTTAATTTGTTTGCAATTATTGTATCTGTGACTTTCTGTTTCTAGACCAGTGAATGTCCCCTCCACCTCCACTACTTGTAGGGCACTAAGTACACTTGGTGGAATGTCCCCTTTTGAACAAATATTGCAAACAATGGACTGTATTAGTTCTTGAGAAAACTTTACAATTAAATCAACGTCACTCCTATTCATAGTAC
>NW_026267299.1:507210-512840 GCF_000697945.3 Frankliniella occidentalis | reverse complement strand
TATAGGAAATGCAAGGGATGACTGAAAAATTTGGTCAAGATTTTCAGACGGTTATTACAGTGAGAACTTCTCTTAATTTGTTTGCAATTATTGTAGTGGTAGATATGAATCATATTTTTAATCTTTATCTTTTCGGTTTTGTTTCAGGAACTAAAGGCTCAAAAAGAAGAGTTGTGCTCTTTAAAGGAAGTTGTGAATGTTTATTTGCATACCAAAAATTTGGAAACCGAGGAAACTTTAAAAACTGTTCCTGCAAAAGACAAGGAAATTGAGAGCCTGAAAGTTAAAGTTTTAGAAATGCAACAGTTGAACGACTACACTTCCCATCTGAATGAATCTATGCAAGGGATGACTGAAATATTTGGTCAAGACTTTCAGACAGTTAGGGTAAGGGGCCCAGTAGTCGACAGTTTAAGAGTAAGGCTTTTCAAAATTGCCTACAACGAAGCGTGGGTGTAGGGTAGCGTCAAGGAAAAATTTCGGGGGTGTAGTGGAAGGATCAAACTTAATGCCCCATAGGTCAAAAATGGAAATAAATACATTTTTGTACACAAAAATGTAAACCAAAAGACAATGTTCATTGGCCCAGTAGTCGACACCTTTGGCCCAGTAGTCGACACTGCCTGGCCCAGTAGTCGACACTCTGTCATTTAACCAGGATTGCCGTGTCTGATGGGTCCCTGCAGCCTGGCTAGCCTTCCCCTGCCTCTCGATCGCCTTTTTGGATATCAGGTTGTCCTTCTTGGCCCTCTTTGCGAGGTGCTGTTCGGCTTTTCCGGCCTTCAATCGACCTTTTTTGAAATATGGTGAAAAACATTTTTTTCTAGTTCTAAAGAACGCCGTTTTTTGGCTACATATCAGAAAATAATTTTCTTAGCGAATTAGTCTAAAATGAAACAGTTCTGTCGCGTCAAAGCGCACCTAATAATGAATAGGACGACACGATGTGACATACGAAAACCGGGAAGTGCCGGCAATAGCATCGTATTTAAACCTTAGTTTGTTACTTAAAATGTCTTGCGGGCAAGCTAAAGATGTTATCGCACAGCGTATCGACACCTGAGTTATATCCCGATATTAATTCCACACCGAACCG
The DNA here is from genome assembly GCF_000697945.3 of Frankliniella occidentalis. Taxonomy (NCBI): domain Eukaryota; kingdom Metazoa; phylum Arthropoda; class Insecta; order Thysanoptera; family Thripidae; genus Frankliniella; species Frankliniella occidentalis. The sequence goes on along the minus strand of NW_026267299.1, from coordinate 511,744 downwards.
CATATAGCCGCTCCCGGGATTATGCCCACGGCGGCCCAGGGGGGTAAAAAGTGTCAATTTCCCTCAATGACCAAACCAATGACCCAACTTCGAACCCTTTGAGAGGGGTGGAAGGTCAGACACTGAGTCAGAATGGACTGTGCCGCAAGCTTGGGATATCTTGAAATACTTTATTCCAGGTATACTTGTTCAATCCCAGTTTTGCACTCCACCCTAGCGGCCAGCCGCCCGGACTGGCGCGACTGCGGCGGTGCAATTGGGGTTCCAACCCCCCCTCCCCCCTCGACCCTTATGTCTGCTGACACTTCTCTCAGGCAACCAGGGCACGTTCCCAGAGAAATGCTTTACACAAATGGGGCACTGACAGCTAACTCTATCATTCGGCACAGTATTGACACCTGGTGCTTTACGGATGTCATCATGATGTATTACGGACTAGAAAATTAAGGACACACGATCCCAACAACATTTCACGTTGACAAAGGGCCCAAGTTGTCGGAATAAGCCCGTATGAATGAAGCACACACTCAAAATAAAGTAAGTGTCGACTACAGGAACAGATGTCTTTTTCTGGCCCAGTAGTCGACACCGCCATTATTTACGCCCCTGACCGCAATTTTCGAGAACCTAAATGAGGAAAGATAATACATATCTTTGACAACAACACAAACGTCCTCCGGAACTACTCGAGTGAATGGCAGCCTCACAGAACCTTCCGAGCAAACACCTGCCCACTACTCCGGACCTAAGAAATGATGGCTCGATATGGCGCGACGAGCAGTGTTCTGTGCGAAGCGCTCCCTTCCGGCTCCCGAAGGTGGCACAGAGTCGGCAATGGGTTCATTGTATTCTCAATAGAGTGCGCCTAAGCCTGGCAAAACGCCCGAGACTCTAACGTTAACTACCTCGCGGGAATTCGATCGCAAAGTTGAAAGTGTCGACTACTGGTGTACTGTCGACTACTGGGCCCCTTACCCTAATTGGCTGCTGGCTCTTGCTTACAGGTGATTGCCAATATCGCCCTGGGGGTGAAACGGTGAGAAAATGCAAGTATTGCAGCCCCTGCGGCCAGCTGACCGCGGCGGGCCTCGCGTACCGCTATATTTGTCATAGGGCGCTGAATCGCCCAGGGATTGTAAATAAGCGGGCGGGGGCGGGGGTGGCCTCAGGGGTGGGTGCTAGGGCTGGCACAGGGGCGGGCACCAAAGGCTCGCTGTCCAATTGGTACTAGAACACACAAAATTTGTTGCTGAACCACTAACCTACAAGAGACACTCACAGACACGCACAAGCACACACACGCACACACACACACACACACACACACACACACACACACACACACACCCCTCCACACAGGGAATGACAAAAGGGCATGTTGACACTTTTCGGATATGTTTCACTCGGATTTTCACATACACGCACTTGGCCCACCAATTAAACGCCCTTCCCGTACTAGAAATCCACAAATTACTTTGCGTTCGGTACCCCCTCTGCTTACAACCACATGTTGATCCCCTGGTAGGGGGCGACTTTCCCACGCCTCTCACGCCGAAACAATAATCAGCCACACAAAATTTTGAATGAACATACGTTTCCGAGGACACACACAACGATATTTCACGACACACATGACCAACAGATCTATGTACATAAGGAAATCGAGCCCTAAAATACAAGCCGGCCGGTTATAACCTTACCACGCCCCCCTTTCCTATCATTGCACACTCACAATGAATGATCTATTTACTTACATACAGATTGGTCATCTCGAGGAACAATGCCTAATCGTGTAAGTGGAGTACCTCGCCCCCCATCTTTGAGCTTTCAAGCTGCTTGCACATGTTTTTGGTTTTGACGAGGACGACACAACTCAATCGCTACCGCTACTGGGCGAACAATGAGACAGGACAAGACAGGTCGGTGATGGCAAGGGTTGACAAGTGCACTATCCAGGATTTTCGAGGTCTCGCAAACTTTTTACCATAATAAGGCCTTATTTGCATTTATTTAGTTGTAGAATATTATTTTATAATTTCTGATGCCAATTACCTTAATGAGGGTGCAGCGGGACGAGTGAAGCTGGCGCGCGGTCCAGGCGGAGGAGTGGGGGGCGGCCGGCTACGCCACGCCACGGCACCGCAGCTCACCTCTCCCTTCAGAGCGGTACGGTGGCTGCATGGGCTAGCGCTCGTACTGCGGGGCGCCTCGTTCGGGGTTCAACCCGGGGTGGTTCCAGGTCCGTTTTTCCTGCTCGAGAAGAGGAGAGGGGTAGGAGGGGGTATAACATTTTTACGGGGAGGATAACAAAAAATAAGACTTACCTGTTATCATTTTCTCTTCGCTCTCGCTGATGATCTTCATACGCAGTATAAGTTAGAGAAGTCTGACGTTGGCCTCGGGGGGCGCGCACCACTTCCTTGGAAACAGCGCACCGGTGCACTTACACGGCATGTCACCGCCTCCTCAGCGACTGTCTGAGGATACCAGAAAGGTCCTCTACCTGTCTCTCATACGGCCAATTATCACCTACGGGCCACCTACCTGGCTAGGGGCGGCAAATAGCCACAAACAACATCTGTTCAGGTATGAGAGACAGTGGATTAGGAAAATATACAAGATACCATGGCGCACAAAAATAGAAAACGTAGAGTCATCCGCACAATTTCCGCTTCCCAAAGACTTCCTCACAACAATACGACACTTAAAACCTACAAGCACGGAGTTCGTGGAGTCTCCGTATAAACCCGTAGTTCCAGGCAGCTCCGTACAGACACGCAGTTCAGCAGGTCCCCGTATAACGTCGTAAGTGCTTGAAAGTCACTTCTGAGATATAGCGCTTCAAAGTTTTAGATTTACATTGCGCCTTACGGGCGGCTGGATTTTCAGACCAGAATTACTTTTGAACTAATTAACATATCGAAATGCGGTTTTTGCTGATCGATAGCCCTTGGTTTCCTCTATCCGACGCACTTCATAACTCGAAATTTTCAAAAAACATAGTTACGACGCTTTACGGCGGCCTGCTGAACTCCGTGTTTGTACCGAGCCCCCGGGAACTGCGTGTTTATACGGAGCCTCCACGAATTCCGTGTGTATAGGTTTCAAGTGTCGAATATCAAACAATTGCTTCACATCCACTCGCCATCACACAAATCGGCTCATATCATCTACTGGTAACTACAATAAGAAAATAGCAGCGAAGGATCGGCCAAACAAATATCACAAATTTTATCCACTTCAAATTTAAAACATAACATCACATCTTGCCTCTCATTATTTTAACCCCTATCTTCATCCCACAAGAGAATAAGCGGGTCAAACCGATGAGGCTAAGTGTGTTGTGCATTGCGGCACACTCCATCGGCCACACGCGCTCTCTTCCTCGTTTCACCATCCATAATCACCCTTTCACCTTTTAATCTCCTTTTCGTTACAGATTTTTATCTGGGGCTAGTCCTGCTTCACGGGGAGCCCCAAATTTAAACAGGGAGTAACGCCCCTATCTGAGGCTGAAAACCGGAAGCCCTCCTGAAAGTGGCTTAGGTTAGGGCCGGTGATGATGAAAAAAAAGAAAAACACTTCCTTGTTACCCCCTCCATCGTACCGGTTCAAACATGTGTCAGCCCCCCTCCGGCGTAACGGCAAACCTGGGTTAGCCCCTATGACGTAACGGCCTTCCAGGGTTGGGGTTACCCCCTCCGACGTACCCGTTCAAAATCAGGTTCAAAGTCACCCCCTCCGACGTACCGGTTCAAACTTAGGTTCAAAAGTTACCCCCTCCATCGTACCAGTTCAAAATTAGGTTAAGTTAGGTTACATACGCCAAAGATGGACACACGAGACCTGGGGGCATGCAAACTGGCGCCCGGGACTTGGGGGCATGTAGGGTAAGGGGCCCAGTAGTCGACAGTACACCAGTAGTCGACACTTTCAACTTTGCGATCGAATTCCCGCGAAGTAGTTAACGTGAGAGTCTCAGCCGTTTTGCCAGGCGTAGGCGCACTCTATTGAGATTACAATGAACCCATTGACGATTCTGTGCCACCTCCGGGAGCTGGTAGGGAGCGCTTCGCACGGAACACTGCTCGTCGCGTCACATCGAGCCATCATTTCTTAGCTCCGGAGTAGTGGGAAGGTGTTTGCTCGGAAGGTTCTGTGAGGCTGCCATTCACTCGAGTAGTTCCGGAGGACGTTTGTGTTGTTGTCAAGGTATGTATTATCTTTCCCCATCTAAGTTTTCGAAAATTGCAGTCAGGGGCCTAAATAATGGCGGTGTCGACTACTGGGCCAGAAAAAGACACCTGTTCCTGTAGTCGACACTTACTCTATTTTGAGTGCGTGCTTCCTTCATACGGGTTATTCCGACAAGTAGGGCCCTTTGTCAACGTGAAATGTTGTTGGGATCGTGTGTCCTTAATTTTCTAGTTCGTAATACATCATGATGACATCAGTAAAGCACCAGGTGTCAATACTGTGCCGAATGATAGAGTTTGATTTCAGTGCCCCATTTGTGTAAAGCATTTCTCTGCGA
>NW_026267299.1:499885-500740 GCF_000697945.3 Frankliniella occidentalis | reverse complement strand
CGAAACTTTTCCTTGACGCTACCGTACACCCGCGCTCCGTTGTAGGCAATTTTGAAAAGCCTTGCTCTTAAACTGTCGACTACTGGGCCCCTTACTCTATGCTACTAGAAGCAAATATACCGAGTTTGAACCGAATCGGGGATTTACACCTACCTAAGTCTCCTTGTTAGGTGCTGCCCAACCTCCTTGCAAAATACGCCCCCCACAAAGGTTCACCCTGCCTCAAAGTCTCCATCAATGTTTGCCCTGCAACTCTCTGCGAGCCCCGTGTGGAACGGATACGGATAAAAATTGGGGGAAATTTGTATGTTCAGAACACCAAAATGATAGTAAATGTACACGATATATACACCATAACTATACACCATATGTACCCCATCTATACCCCATATATACCCCATATATACCCGAAATGTATTTGGTGTAGATATGGTGTACTTCCGTTCTTTTTATGGTCCTAAAAGTGGTCGTTTTAACACCATAAATACACCATATTTATCCCAAACGCTGAAGCGACGGTCGGCTGTCGCAGTTCAGCGCGCTGCAGTGAGTTGGTGTCTTCGGATAAATATGGTGTATATTTGGTGGCGAGGCGACCCGCTGCAGCGTTCTGAAGTGCTGTCCTCACAACGGCTTACAGTTTTGTAGAGCAGCCCCCATCAGTATCACGTTCACTTTTGAGGATTCAATGAACATGATGGAAGTTTGAAGAGCTCTGAAAAAACACATGAAGATATACTTAGTAACGACACGCATAAACAACAAGCTGGGCCCGCTCTTCCGCCAAACCAAGTTGCCAGCTCCGCTCCGCTCCACCGGCAACTCGGTTCGGCAGGGAGCGGGCCCAGCTTGGCC
>NW_026267299.1:485869-493430 GCF_000697945.3 Frankliniella occidentalis | reverse complement strand
AACGGCAAACAATTCTCTTCGTTAAACGGCAGGTAAACGGCAGGCAAACCACAGACAAACCTCTGTCAATCGGCAGTCAATCCTCAGCCCAGTTCGACTGAGGATTGACTGCCATTAAGCTGAGGATTGACTTATAGTTTCAGACAATCGCTTCGCAGACCTTGTACAGACATTTGAGCCGCGGACGCAAACCCGCTCGTGGGACTGACTTCAGTCAAAGTCCAGTCCATTAGCCTCACGAGGGGGCGGAAGCTCCAGACCAGTGCCAGACATTCCCCAGGCCATTGTAACCAGGGGGAGGGAAGTCCTCAGGCAAGCGTCAGATGACTTTCAGACAGTGCCCTGCTCGCGGCTGGGTTGCGACGCTCCGACAAACCTCAGACATGCCATAGACCAGAGCGGCAGCGAAACGGAATAGGGCCTTCGGAAGCGTTAGGAAATAAGTGCAGAAACAAATTCATGGTGTCCATGTATCGTCATTTATTCTTGAAAATTTAGAGGTGTCCACATACATTTTGACACTCACACATAGCAGATACAGAACAGGTACAATATCTATACTGTTACACTACATTGATCATGTACATGTAAAATTACTGGGGAAAATGTTTCTAAACTAAAATAAACATAACATAAAATATACTTTGTCATTGTCAAAACATGAAATAATAAAAAGACTGAGGTCAAAAAACATAAAAACAAAAACAGTACACTTGGCAGCTCATGTGCCCCGCTCAGAGCCATTTGCGTTGAGGTATGTCAGAAAATTAGTGTTATTTAGGGTATCATAGGACGTGCGCGCGCCCGCGTTTGTGCCTATGTTAACTGTTGACCACTCCGCTTGGCACTGCTGAGCATGATCTCCTAAAATAATGGAACTGGAGGGTGCAGGCGGCTCAGCAACCATTGTGTACTGGGAGCGAACTTCAGTCGTGTGGTCCTCTGATGTTTCCATCCCTGAAGTAGAGGTGGTTGCCTCCGCTGTAGTACTGGGTGCAATAGTAACTGCCACAGCAGTTGCAGTTGCTGGAGAAGTACTGGTAGCAGGTTTACCCCCCGTTTGGACAACCGTAAGGGCCGAAGTCCGTGGTGAAACTGGAATCATATGAATTGATGTAATAGAAATAATAGAAAATGCATTGAAAGTACTGTGTCTCCCCTGGTAAGAATAGCGCTTACTTATTTGCGACAAGGGGCTGGGTGGGTCACACACGAGCTGGCCTTCCTCCGGATTCTTGGAATCACGCTCGTATGACATTACAGAGTTGACTGCGTTAGGGAAACCATAAGCCGGTTGGTAGGACCCAGCTGCACGGTGATCGATGTACACTGAAAAAATAGTACATTTGATGATTTCACATATTGCATAATTTAAAAGTTCAAAATTTAATTCTAATCTGTGGGGTAAATGTTGGAATATTAATACTGAACATACCTAGAAGTGCCTTCATCAATAGTTTGGGGAGGCCTACTTTGGTGGACCCCTTTCCGGCAGCAGTCAGATATGGCAGCATCTGGACCTGGGGTCTTCCCCGACACCGAGCTACGCCTGTGCTTCTTCCACCTGGGCCAGAGCGTCTACAGACACGTGCAAGATGCTGGTCTCCAAGTGGCGTACCGAGACCCCGAAGACAGGTCGGTGAAGGAGGGTGTTCATGAGCTGCTGACCATAGCGTTCGTGCCGCCTGATGACGTGGAGGAGGTCCTCGCCGACCTTCGTGAAGTGATTCCCGACACGCTCCTCAACATCGTCGACTATTTCGACGATACCTACGTGCGAGGGCGTCAACTGCGGTGTCAGCGGCGTGCGGCCATGCCTCAGTACGTGCCAGTCCTATGGAATCAGCACAGGGCGGCCCTGGAGGGTGAGCCGCGCACGAACAACCTGACGGAGGGGTGGCACCGGCGCTTCAACACCCTGGTCGGCAAGGACCACCCCTCCGTCTCCACCCTGAGCAAAGAGCTGGAGAAAGAGCAGGGGAACAGTGAGCGGCTTATGGCTGACCTGGAACTGGGGAAGGTACACACAAAACACTTTTCTAAACAAAAAAACAACGAAAGCAAACAAATTCTAACAGAACGTTACGCAGGTCGTGAAGGCACCTCAGCGGCTTAAGTATCGGATGGTGACGGAGCGACTTCAGCGCATCACCAGCCGATATGAAGAAATGAAGGCAGAGGGCAGGAGAGTGGACTTCCTCCGGGCTTGCGGGAACAACTTGACTCTGTAGTGGGTCAAGGTGGGACAAGGGGTAAAATGGTTGGCCAAATTGTTATTGGATCTATTTTTTTGGACTAAATACAGTGGGTGAAGAATTGGTGGGATAAGTGAGAGAGGGTGTATCATCGGTGGGTGAAAAGCATTGGGTGAACCGTCGTAGATCCGAAATGAGATATCAAAAATCGCTCTCGTCAAACGAAAGGTACATACCTAAGGCTACAACCAGGCGAAGTGGCTAGGCTGTAGCTCAAAAACTGTGGCCTAAAGGCTGCACAGGGTAACGCAAAACAGAAGTGGGAGAAAAACGCGTTTAAAGTTTTCAGTACCGATGTGCAACGACGGACCAAAAGCCGGGGCAACTTTCTGTTCTGGTTCTAAAAGATTCCGGGGCTCTAGAAGACTCCTTCCTCGTCGTGTGTCCTGTCCTGAGCGGCTAGGCGAGCCCTAGCGGTCCAGCCACCGGGCCGCCCGCACCACGTTTTGGGCTCTCCTGAGACCAATTTTTCGAATTTCGACATCCGCTTTTCGGCATTAGAAAGAAGAAAGATCAAAGAATTTTTTGAAGCAATAAAAAAAAGTGAATTTCTTAAATGATTTTCACAGGTCTGCCCCCTTAAGCCTGTACAAACCTCCACCTCCTGTTAACACTGTGGGAGTTTGGTTTCTATGAGTGAACATTGCAAGTGTAATTAGATTCAAAAACGTTACGAAGCCCGTGCATTTCTGATATTTGTTTGCTATGCCAATGTTTCTGAAATCAATATCCGTCGGTTGAAGTCAGTGCGTTTTCAGGTTATGAGGAACTAAATTAATTTCTTTCTGCATCAGGTTGAGCGTGCATCGTCGCATAGTCCACCTAGAGACCGAGAACCTTTATCTGCCCCTGCTTCAAAGAGACTGCGAACTGATCAAGAAAATGAACAGCAGCCATTCGCTTTTGTTCAGAATGTAAGTGACTTTTATTTATTTTGAACTGGCTTGTATTTAGTTTCCCCTCTTGCTCACTGTTGTCAAGGACACTTCTAACCTTTTGCTAATCCGTTCATTAGGACTTGTACCACAAGCTCAAATCGACAGCAACAGAAGCAAGGCCAGAAGGTGCCATCATTTTGAGCTACTATGCAACTAATAAAGAATTGAACGATGCAATGCGTGAGCTCCTTGTTGAACGTGTTATATACAGTGAACTTGGGTGTGACTTTGACAAACGGTACTTGACTTTAAAACTTTTGTATGTTTAGAAACAATTCATTTGAAATTCGCATCTGATTACAATACCTTTTTTTTGTTTTGTTTTTAGTATCACCAGACAGCGCTTTTCAGAACTCGCTGAATTAATTGTAGAGTTGTTTCCGAAGGAGTCAAAGGTAGGTTTCTAGGAAGTGTACTTTAAATTGAACGTAAACATTTTGTTACATATACAGCTAATAATTGCTTTATTCCAGCTAACTTATTTTGATGAATTTGTCAAAGACAAGACGTCATTTGCGGAGGGGTCCCTCAAGAATAAATGTTATGGAGTTAGAAGGGTCTTCCTGAAAGCTGGACTTATCAAAAAGAGAGTTTTGGAAGAGGAAATTGCAGTCCTTGAAGATTTGGGTAAGAGTTTCAGTCTTTTAAACTACTGTTTAAAATAATCTTCTTGGTCCTCCTTTTTAAAGCTTTGTTTTCAATTTACAGGTGATGATGAAGATGACAGCTTTGTATGGCTATTAAACAAAACAATTACAGTCCTCTGAATCTTGTTCTGATGAAGTGGGAGGACACATATATCCGTAGAATGCAAATAAGAACAAGGAACAAGAATGAGAAAGTGTTTCAGTACATGAATCGTTTTCCACATCTGCCACATCTGAAGGATATGAATTGGTAAATTATCTAGTCATATGTGTCTGTGACTGTAATTGAATATTTTGTATTAATTAAAATTTGTTACAGTTGCTGCAAGATGATATCAAACTTCACCCTAGGTTGGCAGAGGTTGTGAACTGGGATACCTTCTTGGCCAATATATTGAGACTACTTTCTGCAAAGAAAGTTCTACAATTTGACGAGGAGGCTACCGAGGGTAAGTAAATATTTTTATCTAAAATAAGTGTATATCATGAATTTGTTGAAGTTGAAGAAAGAAGAAACCGTAAAAGCAACTCGCCTGCTTGGTGTCGAACCCCCTTCCGCACGATGACTGTACGAGGCGCTACCCACTGAGCCAGAGCGGATCGCTGAACGGGGCGGGCAGTGCACCGCTGTCGTTCGGTCGCCGTTCCACAGTGCGGCCGATCCAGGAAAAGGGGGACATAATGCTCCGCGCGGCGCTGCCCAGGCCGCCCGGGACCCGTCGCTAGATTTGCGTTCTGAGGGTTTTATTTTCGGTAGATTTTAATTATGAAAGCATGTCTGAAGTAAAGGGTCATTTTCATAATTTTTGTGCACAAATAAGGTCGGTCCGAACGACAGGCCGCCGTGACAGCGAGCATACACTGCCACAGTTATTTAGTCCGTATGGCCGAGGCCGCGCCTTGCCGCGGCTGTTCAGAGTCGGAATATGTCCTAAGAAGTCTATGCTTTCGTCTCATATGCGCCACAAAACGGAAATCCACGGAAATCGTTTTATAACTCAATTGAAAGACGGCACTCCCTACGCGGTTCACCCAAGTGCAGGCTCTCAGGAAATTGTAATTTACAATACCTCAATTTCTAGTACCAGCATAATCTCATACAGAATTAAAAAGAGGAAGGTTTCAACTTTATCTGAGGCAAAGAGTTTGTTCGATTCCGTGACTGAGGTAACGAATAATCGCTTCGCAAAACAGTATAGGTTATGAGGCCCCGCGCGCCGTTTTTCTTGGCGGCAGAAGTGTCAAGTTTGAGGGCTCATAGAAATTGTTGTAGGGCACGGAAAAATATGAACCGACCGGTTTTATATAGTTTGAACATTGTAAATTAGGATACCGCAAAGAAAAACACCATATTAGAGAATTGAAAATTCGAATTATGTCCGCCTTTTCCCGGATCGGCTGCACTGTGCGTTCGCCCCGGCAGGCGGCAGCAGCAAGCGGTGGCCGGCGGCGACTGCCGAGCGAACTAGACCAGCGCGCTGTCCGCCGTCCCCACAGATCCGTTCTGGCCCAGTGGGTAGCGTCTCGGAGAATCACCGAGCGGTCGTGGGATCGACACCAAGGAAGCGAGTTGCTTTTAACTAGTTTCATTCTTTCTTTGGGCTGCTCCAGTCTCGACTGGATTTGCCTCGGATGTGGTATGATGACGGCATAGATTTGTTCACGATTCAGGCAAGAAAACAGCGAGACCCAGTCAAGTCTCAGATGGGACTCAGCCGACCCCACTCACCCACTCCAATTCCGAACCCGAGGCGGAACGATAGCGAGCGCCTACTGCAAAAGCTGGACAGAAGGTCGGGTTCTTCTTTTGAAGCAAGGCACTAGTCGATCCCGGCCCCGAAGCCGGACACGCTTTATCTTGGCACGGTGTCTGCGTACTGGTTCAACTTTTTTTAGCGGTTTGTCAAAGTTGTAATCGTAACATACAGTTAACAGTTAATCTCCAACCGAACTAAAGTTATAAACTAAACTAGTTAACAGCAAGCCGTTCGTTAAAGTTGTAACACTAACTTATAACTCACGCCATCCATGTTATAAGTTATTCACAAACCAAACTTAGGTTGGTTACATGCGTAACAGGTTAGGGCTGTACCCGAAACTTCTTCGTTATTTTGATACCGTATAGAAAATAACGCAGGCCATACTGATACGATAAATAACGCAACGTTAAGAAATAACTTCAATTTCGGTACAGTCAGTAACTAACGTATGTTTGCGTTATGGACATGGATATAAGTGAGTTATAACTGTGATGTCATATGTCGTAAAACTGAAGAAAACAAAAGATGAAGCCCTTATAACTGAAGGGGAGCGCGCTAACTGCGCGAGGTTTGCAACTGCGCGAGGACTGCAAGTACGCGAGGACTGCAAGTACGCGAGGACTTTAACTGCGCGAGGTAAATTATGCTGTTTGCAGCTGCGCGTGGTTTTCAACTGCGCGAGGTTTGCAGCTGCGCGAGGTTTGCAGCTGCGCGTGGTTTGCAGCTGCGCGAGGTCAATTGGTCCCGTTTGAAACTGCGCGAGGTTCGCAACTGCGCGTGTTCTGCACGTGCGCGTCGCCAGCAACTGCGCGAGGTCTGCAGCTGCGCGATGTTAATGTGAAGCGTTTGTAACTGCGCGAGGTTTTCAGCTGCGCGAGGCCTGCAGCTGCGCGAAGTCCGTTTTGTGCCCTTTGCAACTGCGCGATGTTTGCAACTGCACGAGGTCAGCAACTGCGCTTGGTCTGCAACTGCGCGTGCTCTGCAACTACGCGTGGCTAGCAACTGCGCGAGTGTAGCTGCGTGAGGTATGCAACTGCGCGAGGTATGCAACTGCGCAAGGTTTGTTAGCTGGGCGGGGTCGGAGATTAGGCATGTTTAGGTTACGTTACGTTTTATTAGGTAAGGTCACATTAGGTTAGGTTTCGTTAGGTTAGATGTCGTTGCGTAAAGTTTCGTTAGGTGGGGTTTCGTTAGGTTAGGTTAAGTTAGGTTGTTTTTCGTTAGGTTAGGTTTCGTTAGGTAAGGTTTTGTTAGGTAAGGTTTCGTTAGGATAGGTTTAGTTTGGTTAGATTTCGTTGCGTTACGTTTTATTAGTTATTAGCAATTTTAGCCTTCACTTTCTTTGCTTTGTTCTCAATAACTGGAGTTTTGCAGGAAGAGGTAAACAAACGTCAGGACACTTATAGTTTCCAACAAGCACTGCCTTTTATTTGTACGACAACGACTTCCTCAGACTACACTACATACTGCCAACTTCGACACACAAAAATAATTGTTTGCTAATCAACACGTTTCGTTAGGTTAGGTTTCTTTCGGTAACGTTAGGTTTGGTTATGTCTGGTTGGATTACATTATGTTGCTTTTGATCACTCGCTCAGTTGCAGCCAAGCGGAGTTACAAACCACTCGTAGTTACAAACGACACATATTGACCACGCGCAGTTGCAAACCACGCGCACCTGCATTCCTCGCGCAGTTGCAAACCACGCGTAGTTGCCGAGCGCGCGTAGTTGCTGACCTCGTGCAGTTGCAAACATCGCGCAGTTGCAAAGGACACAAAACGGGCCTCGCGCTGCTGCAGGCCTCGCGCAGCTGAAAACCTCGCGCAGTTACAAACGCTTCACGTTGACATCGCGCAGCTGCAGACCTCGCGCAGTTGCTGGCGACGCGCACGTGCAGAACACGCTCGGTTAAAAACCTCGCGCAGTTTCAAACGGGACCAATTGACCTCGCGCACCTGCA
>NW_026267299.1:465632-484754 GCF_000697945.3 Frankliniella occidentalis | reverse complement strand
ATGAGGATCCGGATACATCTCCTTCTCATTACAGGGCTGTATGTCTCTTCAAAATCAACACCAGCAATCTGCTTGAAACCTTGGGCTACAAGCCTAGCCTTGTACTTTGCTATTTTCCCACTGTGGTCTCTTTTTATAGTAAAGACCCACTTTGAACCAACTACATTCATATCCTGGGTTCTCTCCACTATGTCCCATGTATCCTTACCCTTCAAGACATCATATTCTTCATCCATAGCTTTTTCCCACTCTTTGGCATGTGGGCCACTTAATGCTTCTTTCACTGTTGTGGGAATTTCAACTTCTTCGAGAAAATTTACTGTAGCTATCTTACAGCATGCCAGTGTGCACGGCGCTTTCTCCTTCCTCTCTCTTGTTGACCGCCTCTCTGGAGCTCTTGGCTCTTCCTCCCCTTCTCTTCTTTCTTCTATAACTTCTTCTCTTTGTTCTTCAGGGTCGCTTTCTTGAGATTCATCAGTGAATTCCTCCTCTGTTGATGGTTGGTAATCCTCGTCATCACTTTCTTCTTCTGGAACGGTGATTTGAGTTTCATCTTCTGAACTTGAATTTGATTCATCATCTTCCTCCCAAGCTGTTTTCCTCCCTTTCTTCATTTTCTTCATTTGGGTAAAAGGGAATTTCTTCTCATTGAAGTGCACGTCTCTGCTAACTGTCGCGGTGCGCCAAAAATATTTCGTTCGTCTGCCGCCGGGAGGGTAGGCAGCCAAGCTCCCACCACTCCTCTTTCCCGCGCGCCAGCACCGAGTCACCACTCCCACTCTGCAGCAGACGACGCGCTGCGCCTTCTCTCTGCCTGACGCTCCGCCACGCTCCGCCACGCCCCCACTCCTCGTCGCTCGCCAGTCTGCGGTTGGAAGCCAAGCCGGCCGGTTCGCTCCCGTCAGCTCGCGCGCCGCGCCGTGCTCCGTGCCACGCCACATGTGTACCCGTGCCTCGTGCCCGTAGGCTATTAGCGCCTTTGCGCTCAAGTTCATTTATTCATCATGTCACCTGTATTTTCAACGCCCGAAAGGTGTGTGTTTCAACAGCAGCAAGGGAAGAGGTATTTTATTAGTCAACGCCTATTTAACCTGTACATGTTTGTACTCAGGGCCGTCCGTGTTGGGCCTAGTCCCATGATGGGCTAATTTCATCCATCGCCCTGCCTCTGTGTCCCTGCTGCTACACCTCCTTCATCATGTCCATGACGTCCATCACCCTCGCCAAGAACTTCACCACCACGAGGAACATTTTGTTCTTCTTCCGCCGACGCCGGAAACGGCCGGTGGGAGATGCGTCTCCTCTTCCGGTGCCGTGACGTCATGTCCGGTACCATTGCGACGCTTGTCAAGACATGAAGTGTGGAGTGATGTGAACGGTTTATTTGTGTGTTGTGCCCTAGTGCCTTTTGGGCTGTATTTATGATGTCACACATGTGTTGTGTCTGTTTGTGACGTCATTTCCTGTCAAGTCAACTTGATCGTCTTGTTCTTCTCTCCCGGCACTGGGGGGGCCCTCCCTTTGCCGTGGATTCTACAAAGTTGCTTTGTCCGCTGTTTAGCAACTATTTGGTGAGTGTACACTCTTTTATTTATTTTCCTTGGCCAAGGTTTTTCCCCCCTGTTTTGTACTTTGTGTACTTGTACGATTGTATAATACGTGAACTGTGTACGTATTATAAGCCATTGAATCTGTGGTCGCTGGTTTTGTCTGTTGTTCTTTCGAACACTGTTGTGCTTTTGCACGTGAACGGTTCGTTTATGAGCGTTTGTACCGTTTTAATAATGCATATGCAAGCCCTTGTTTATGGGTTATTAGTTGCTGTCTTTATATTCTCAAACTTTGTTTGTCGTTTTAATCCACTGTTTTATAGTGGTTAAATTTCATTTCCCCATTGTGGTTGGCGTGTTTGCCGTAATTTAATGTTTACTAGCATGCTTTTGCATAATGCTACATGCATTATTTCCTTTTGAGGGGGACGCCCCTGACACCGAACAGTGTCCATTTGAAATTGCATTCCTGGTTAACAGTGTAGGTGATTGTCCCCTTGTACTATTGGCCGTGTAATTGGCTTGTGATTATTGCACTGTGTTTGTTGTGTTTGTCATGTTTACCGTTTGTTGTGCTGTCATGTTATTGTCTGATATTGGAGTGAAGTTGATCTTGATTGTGCTTGTTATTGTACTTTCTAACTGTGGGTATAGTTCACCAGTTATACCCTAAATCTTATCGACCGCACAGTTCTATAACTTTCTTAAATTGATTTAATCATATAAATCGAACAGCCGCTTTTGTTCAAATAGTTTGTAGAAACCTGCTGATATTATGCTTGTTACTGTTGCACTTTAAAGTAACTGTAGTATTCCGCGGTGCTATTGTTCATTATCTCGTTGTTCTTTATTTTGCAACGTTGTGTATTATGATGATACTTCTGCTCTATTTCTAAACTAAATCTTACAAACATTTAAATCTTTATTTGTTGAAACATTTCAGTATATCATTCAATTATTTAATCAAAGTTAAAAATCTATTGTTGCATTTGTAAACTGCTGCATCTCTTGAGATTTGAAGTTTGTTGGCAACTGTCCTCCTTTTGCTTAGTTCTGAAATGAAAGACATAAAATCTGTATTAAACAATAGTCAATAATTGCTTACATATACAGCTATAAATACCTAATTTCTACTTACCGCTCTTACCTTTAACGCTAGTTGTTGCAAAAGGGTTGTGTTTCAATTTCGGACTTACTTGCATTCATGTTTCTCTATGAAAGCTCATTCCTATAAACTATTTAAATTTTCAATACTTACCTGTTTTCTACGGAATGTTATTTGTTTATTCATCCCGTCTGTTGAAATCTGCAAAAATGATTTGTTAATGCAATTAGTTAAACAATAGTATTTGTATGCTTGTTAATATTTTCATACTTACGGTATTGCATTGTACTTCTACTTGAATACTTGATTATATTGCTCATTAAACTCTGTGAACAACACTGTACTTTGTTTACTATTAATTTTATCATGGCCTTACAACTTGGAAGCTATATAAAGCAACCCACACTCCACTCAGCAAGATTTGTTAAAAATATTAGCTTCTCATCTTCAAGACCGTGACATAACAATTATTTTCTTCCTTTCTAGACTCCACAGTTTGTATCCCTTCTGTCCCTTGGGATACCCCAACATGACACACTGTTCGGCTCGCTCCTCAAACTTCCCTGGGTTCAGCCTAGCAGCCCAAGCTAGGCACCCAAAAACTCTAAGGCGGCTGACATCCTTCCATGTCAGTGGTTTATCATTCCAAATTTCATACGGAATCTTTTTCCCAATACTTGCAGATGGGCAAAAATTTCTGATGTAGCTGGCCGTATCCAGTGCTTCCGCCCAAAACTGTGTAGGTAGTCCAGACTTAAATAACAAACACCTTACAACATTCATCAGGGTTTGATTAAGTCTCTCTGCCTTTCCATTCTGAGATGGGGTACCAGGGCAGGTTCTTCTGTGCAAAATTCCACATTTACCAAAATGTTCCTCAAATTCATGGTTAACATACTCCGTACCATTGTCAGACTGGAATTCGATTATTTTCTTGTTGAGTTGTAACTCAACTCTCTTTTGAAAGTTTACAAATATCTCAAATACTTCATTTTGCTTCTTCATAGGGTAGACATGAACATAACTTGAGTAGTCATCACAAAATGTAACAAAATATCTCCTTCCTCCAATAGATTTAGGATTGTAAGGTCCTGCAACATCTGAATGCACTCTCTCAAGTAGTTGAGTTGTCTGAGTCTCACCTTCTTTTGGGAAATTACTTCTCTTCATTTTCCCTTTCGTGCAGGTCTCACATTCCTCCTTCAGTTTCACATTTCCCCTCTCTGCAATAGGGGTGATGTTTTGGAGAGCATTCTCATGGGGATGTCCAAAACGGTTGTGCCAGACTTCTGTAGACACATATGACAACTTCTTTTCTTCATTTGTGAAACGAGCCTTCAATTCAGAAATACTTTCACTGTCAACAGTAGTTACAAAAGTTAGTGTCCCAATCAAGTGACATTTGAGGAACAATTCACTTCCATCAAAAATCTCAGTTGTATCCCCAAAACTCACTATCTTCATACCTTTCCGTTGTAGTACCCCTTGCGACATGAGATTGTCTTGCAACTCAGGAATGTACAACACATCGGAAACATCCAAGTCAAATCCACCACACTCCTCAGAGATATTTAACAGCACTTTACCCTTACCTTCAATTTTCAAGGGTTTCCCATCACCAATAACTACTTCACCTGTTAGTGGGACAAGATCTCTGATCAAATCTCTCCTTGGGGTCATAAAATCAGATGCTCCGCCATCCAATAGCCAAACACCTTGATTTTTCTTCACTTGTGAATTTGTTTTGGCACACAAGGCTTTGTACTGTCTAGTGGCAATCTTCGCTTCACCCTTCTTCTCATTATACTTTGCCCTTTCTTCATCAGTCAACTTCGGACAATTTCTGGAAATATGTCCTTTACCGCCACAAACATAACAGAAAATAATACCAAATGTATTTGGCTTGTACTTTGGTTTTTCTTCTTTTCTTTCTTCTTTCTTCTCATCCGCAGACTTATTTTCTTCAACAACTTTCTTAGTCTTCTTATTCTCTTGATTTTTACTCTGCTTGGCTTTGGCTTGTGCCTTCAATGCCACTGCTTGCTCTTCTTCTTTGGCATTCTCTTTCTCTCTCAGCTCTTCCAAAGTTAATTTGCTTCTTATATTAGCTGAGGTAAATTCTAGTTTAGAGAGTTCAATTGAGCGCAGAAATACTTCATACTTCTTATTGTGTCTTAACCCTCTCAAATATAATCCAGCTATCGCAGAATCTGGCATAATAATTTGCCCTGATTCTTTCAGCTTCTTGTTGTGCGAGTTAATCCTACTAACATATTCTTGCATGGTAATATCATCAGTTTTCCTCACACTAACTAGATCATCTAGGAATTCAGCAATATGTAGTGCTGAACTACACTCCTCAATGATGTCATCGTAGGCGTCTGCGACATACCTGATAAGTAAACCAAGGCACTTGTTCTCTGCTTTTCTCTTGCTGGCAGCATCTTCTTCCTCATCTTCACCAAGTGGTTCAATTGCCTCCCAACAAGAGTACTTCAAACATAAAGCTTTGAACTTAAATCTCCATTCATAGAAGTTATTTCCGTCTAACTGTGGGCAATAGCTTGTATCTTCTTTGTTCTCGGCCATCTTGTTGTTGACCTTGAACTTGGCTGGAGCGACGCTGTGACGACGCCCAACACGCTTCTACAATTTTATCTTCTGAGTGCTCGAGGAAACGAAACTTGTCCAAACCTCACTTCAACGTTATACCTGGGCCCATGACCTATTAGTTATTAGCAATTTTAGCCTTCACTTTCTTTGCTTTGTTCTCAATAACTGGAGTTTTGCAGGAAGAGGTAAACAAACGTCAGGACACTTTCAGTTTCCAACAAGCACTGCCTTTTATTTGTACGACAACGACTTCCTCAGACTACACTACATACTGCCAACTTCGACACACAAAAATAATTGTTTGCTAATCAACACGTTTCGTTAGGTTAGGTTTCTTTCGGTAACGTTAGGTTTGGTTATGTCTGGTTGGATTACATTATGTTGCTTTTGATCACTCGCTCAGTTGCAGCCAAGCGGAGTTACAAACCACTCGTAGTTACAAACGACACATATTGACCACGCGCAGTTGCAAACCACGCGCACCTGCATTCCTCGCGCAGTTGCAAACCACGCGTAGTTGCCGAGCGCGCGTAGTTGCTGACCTCGTGCAGTTGCAAACATCGCGCAGTTGCAAAGGACACAAAACGGGCCTCGCGCTGCTGCAGGCCTCGCGCAGCTGAAAACCTCGCGCAGTTACAAACGCTTCACGTTGACATCGCGCAGCTGCAGACCTCGCGCAGTTGCTGGCGACGCGCACGTGCAGAACACGCTCGGTTAAAAACCTCGCGCAGTTTCAAACGGGACCAATTGACCTCGCGCAGCTGCAAACCACGCGCAGCTGCAAACCTCGCGCAGCTGCAAACCTCGCGCAGTTGAAAACCACGCGCAGCTGCAAACAGCATAATTTACCTCGCGCAGTTGCACTCCTCGCGCAGTTAAAGTCCTCGCGCAGTCGCAGTCCTCGCGCAGTTGCAGTCCTCGCGCAGTTGCAATCCTCGCGCAGTCACCGACCTCGCGCAGTTGCAAATCTCGCGCAGTTACTATCGTTTCAACTGAAGAAACAAGAATAGAAGAATGGCACAGGAAGCCTGGACATCTCAGAGCCAGCCAAATGAAGAAGATTCCTGAAAACTGTGATGGAACTAATTTCAGGATTAAAAGTGAAGTGATAAACTCAGGGGTCCGTAACTTATTATAACGCAAATGCTACTCGCACATGCTACTTTTCATGCGCTCCCGGGACTGGTAGACCGACCGATGAAGACCACTGACTGGGTCAGAGCTGACAAGCACTTTGGCAAGTTGCGATGCGTTTTGGAGTATGCCAATGGAGCGCCGCGCCAAACGGTAGTAAGAAGAACAAAAACGGAAGGTTGAAAGGCACCCTCTACTGGGCAGAGCGGGGGAGCGCCACGGGGGATGTAGAGGGCAGGCGGGGAGGAGTGCGGGCCCTTTCCCACTTTCCGATTTGATTTTGTTCTTCTGCTTTATCAGAATCGACAACGTTTTGAAAGTTACCGCTACGTTTGTTGGTTAACTGTAAGTAATGTGTGATAACACTAACCTACATCGAGCTAGTTTCGAGTCATAACGTGAACGTTATGGCAGTAACTTTTAACTCTCGAGTTTCATTTAATTGTTACAGTTAGCAACGCACGCGCAATCATCCGTTTACTAAATTGTTGTTGAATATGTAACGTGGATTGCGCTAACGTATACTTAAAGTTACATCGTATAACATTAAGTGCCAGGTACTCGTTACAAGTTTGTCGTTCAACATTAACATTTAAATTAACGTTTAAGGCCCATTTTCAATAAGTTACGGACCCCTGAGCAAGACCTAATGACCCGTCTCAGTATTCATTATCTGGAGGTAATCTTCATCAAGTTTGGCGACATGAGGTACCTCTTTGAACGAAGTGTCAAAGCTTACAATGTTTTCAGGTGCCGTCAAACCACCCAGGTCATGAGAAGCTTCTTTGAGCATAATGCATACTGCATTAAGGTGCTCATCCGTTAATGATTGGCCAGTTTGGATGTCATTAAGAGCTAATTGGAAGAAGTCCGGTGTCTAAGTTGTTGAGAGACCAGGTGAAGGCCCCATACGAAGGTGGTTACATCTTCTTATAGATTTCCTGCAAATAGCATTCCACACCTTCTTTGCAGGAATTCCTGCAAGTAAGATCATTAGCGCTATATGTAGGGAATTCCTGCAAATAGACACATCCGACCTAGAATGATATTTTCTTCTGGTATTTCTAGTTTGTTCTTCAGGATGTAAACTTTGTTGTTATCAAAGTATACACTCTCATTTTGTTCAGTAGCACAGCTGACTGACAATAGGTTTCTCGCAACATCTGGAGCATAGAATGCATTACTAAAGACGCACTCGTCAAAGTGAACTTCACCACGACCTTTTACAATCACAGCTTGTCCTTTCTTTGCAAATCCTAGTTCGTCTGTTTTCTCCTCCATTTTATCAAACACACCTTCTTCATTAATCATGGTCTTACTACAACCACTGTCGGCTACTATTTCGAATAGGTCTTCACTATTTTCTTGGTAAGGGGGTAAGAAAAGCAACCTTCTTATGTTTGTCTTTTCCTTTATCATCATGTATCTTGGGTTTCTTCTCATCATCTTCTTTTGGCTTGAAGAAGCAGTTTTCGGTCTTGTGATTTGTCTTCTTGCAATATTGGCATGCCTTATCTTTGTATAGAAACAGGTTTCTTCGGTGTGGTTCGCTTCGCTGCATACGGGGCATGGCTATACTGGTTTGTTCTACGCAGATTTGACTTGTCCGATGCGCCCTAACGAAAGAATCCGATCTGCTTCGCTGCCAAACCAAAAGAGTCCGATCTGCTTTCGGCGATCGTCGACCGCTCCGCATAAACTCTATGATATCTCGAAGCTTGTGTGCGAAAGAGTATATGTTTTACGTTATACACATTCCTAAAGGGCAGGGTAACAGGCTAGTCTTTTTATGTTGCGTATATTCAAAATATACGAGGAGTTATAGCCCTCCAAAGATGCCCGACTTTCTAAGGCAGAAAAGCAGATCGGACTCTTTTGGTTCGGCAGCAAAGCAGATCGGACTCTTTTGGTTTGGCAGCCAAGCAGATCGAACACTTTTGGTTCAGCAGCAAAGCAGATCGGACTCTTTCGGTTCAGCAGCAAAGCAGATCGGACTCTTTCGTTAGGGCGCATCGTGTCCCTTTTCTCTACAGGTAAAGCATGTTGGTGGTTCACCTCTACCTTTTTCCTTCGCCTCTACTTTGAAGGGAACTTAAGCATCTTCTTTTGTTTTCATCAAACGATCTTCTTGTAGCAGTTTTGAGTAGAGATTTTCGATAGTTCTCTCTGCTATCGGGGTGTGGTCCCATATACTACCATAGTATTGATACATCGGAGGAAGGACGGACATTACCTTGGAGATCATCATTTGTTCTGATATTTCTTCGTCGAGCATCTTGAGCTTGTTCACAATGTTTGTTAGAATGCTGAAGTTTGTGTCTACATCTTTAGATTCATTGAACCTGAAGTTGTAAAACTCTTCCATAAGCAGAAATTTTTCTTTGTTTCCTGCTTTCTTGTAGATTTTTAGGATGGTATCATAAATTTCTTTAGCCGTGTCGCAGGTCAGGAGGTGAATTTTCACAGTTCTATCTATTGTTCGTAGGATGATGCTCTGAGCTGTGGCGTCTTCAGTCCACCATTTTTTCATTTTTCCCGCATCCGTGCCGCACTCGGACAGCAGCCATGATCCATCGACTAATTCCATGAGGGATTTGGATCGAAACAGGATTTTCTCATCAAAATGCCACTCAGGGAAACTTGAACTGTTTTTTAGCTTGGCTATTCCGGCGATTTCTTCACTTTCGACTCTACTTGAGCTTGAGCCGGCCATGTTGCGGGATCACACGCACACTTTTGATTTCACTGATTTCTCGAAAATATCACACTCCTCACTGCACTTTATTGTTCCTCAAATCAGGCGTGTTCTGGGCCCATGGCCCGTGAACTTTTATATGGTTTTGCTTTTAGATTCATTTAAAGTTTCTAGATTTCAATATTCAGGAACGGGTTAGTGACTGATAATATAAAGAGCTTTTTGCCAGAACAGGATACAGATGTTTTATCGTTCTTCTCATACAACATGAGTGCTACCAACTGTCACAATTCAAAACAGAACAAATTGGATTTACACTATAATCTCAACACTTGAGCCTTGACAGAATCACATCTTCTATGATATGTATATTTGCTTCACAGTAATTATTAGTATCATTACCCCTTGTCAGCAAGAGTCTTCTCTGATATAGAGACCACCCCGAGGTTCTGGGAATGAGCTTGTCTTCAACATGTATCTTGACTTTAAGGTAATTCTTATATTGGTGACTATTTAAAGCATCATTCTTCCTGCTTTCAAAGGTATCCTTGTCTGGAGCGTACACCATATCTTTGAAGAGGTAAAAAACCTCACTTCTCTTTTCCGTTGGGACATTTTGTTCACGGCTACACACAAAGCGCCAAAATGCTTGAAGCACATGAAAAAGGCAAAAGAGGTGGATACTCCCAACATAGGCCATCTTCAGGGCATTGCGCTCCCATGCAGCATCGTCAGTCATAATCAGCTTTGGTCCAGTCGATGCTCCTCTGCCAAAAAAAGCACCATCCGGTAAAAGGGTCTTTCACAATTCCAGAACGCTATGTATGACAGATTGACTCTCAGAGGTCGAAATGAGTACTCCAAGTGGCATAGCTCCTGCCACAGAGGGTGCTAACAAAAGAAAAAGACGGCAGTTGAGACAGCCAATATTGCCTGATGACTCAACAAACATTATTTCAGCTGCTGAAGGTAACAGCCTGTGAACTCTTTTCATAAGTGGTTTGCAGATTGCTACAACCATGTGCTCGTCAGAGTCAACTAATTCTACTCTACAGCGGACTTCTCCTTTATGTACCCAAAAATTACTCGGACACTTAGACCCATCAGCGGCAGCTTTGAAGTAGTTGTCTTCATGCTCAGTTTTCAAGTCAAATTTGTGTATCTGTGTAGCTGACAGAGGAGAATGTCCTTTGCGTAGCAGTTCAATGAATTTTTTCCTCGTTTCTTCATTGGGCCTCCTACGTCTCTGAGCATCAGCTGCTTCTATGCAGTGGTTGTGACAGCGGTTGACAACAATCTCACATGGATACTCTTGTAGAAGCATGTCTGAGCTCCTGTGAACACACTGGTAAAACAAAGGTGTGAATTAACACCTTTCCAGGGGCATTAAAGTCAAAATGCGTTAACGTTTAAGTTTTTCCCAAATATTTTCTGATGAAGCAAACCACGGTTATTGTAGAACGTATATTTTCGTATTCAGCTCAAATTTCCGCTTCGATTATGCCTACATGTGATAGGGTCCATATCCCAAATGAAAGAAATTTAGTAGATTCATGAGGGTCAGTTAGAGTCGTGAGCCCTAATTTCGGACAAAATTAGCTGCTTTCCGTCTGTTTCGTGCACACTGCACACCTGATAGAGTCTAAAAAATCTGTTGAGAGTGAAGGTACTATGGGTCAGGACCTATCGAATGATACCCGTGTTAAATTTATAGCTCAACATGGTAAACCACAGCAGCCAGTTAAAGACTGTCCGAAATTAGGGACTGAAAGTGCTCTAATTTCAGACACGTCTTCATTTTGAAAAAACTCAGTGGATTTTTCCATCTCTAAATACTACCGCTCAACCCCCATTGGATGACACCCATTTCGAATTTTTATGTTGACGCACGGGGTGCGAAATTATGCTTAAAGGTAGCGTGCGCTGCTCTCAGACAAGGTGCTCTAATTTCGGACAAAATCTAAAGGAAATGGTAAACTCTACCCATCTTGGTTATCTTTTGCAATATTTTAAGTCTGAAAACGGAATGTCCGAAATTGGAGCACTTATAAAGTAGCCATAAAAAGGGAACGGTTTGACAGATAAACAACTTTAAAACGTAATTTTGTTGGCGAAGGGCTATAGATTAATGGGTAGAACGGTCAGCCCCGGGGCAGCTCTAAAGTCTTCGAGCCCCGGACTTCCGGAGAGCCTTCTTAAAAACTACGCGATTTCCTTTTCGCAAATTTCATTTTCGAAGCTCTGCAGGCGTAACTGAAAAAGTGGTACCGACACCAAAAAGATGTATCCTAATTACTGTAGGATCTTGTCTTTCCAATGCAGTTTACGGATTTTGAATATCACAACAATTTGCTGAGATATGTTAATTTAAGCATTTCTACGTGTTTTGTCCGAAATTAGGGCACATGGCTGTACTTCTTTCACCGTTCTTCAGACGCATACACTGTAAAGAAAACATAACAATAAGTAAAGGTATTATGCACTGTTATGGCTTAAATGGTGCTGCGCGCGGACCCTTTACTAGCGGTGCCTTTATAGTTCCCAATTTGGGACCTCTGGAGGTGAAAAACGTCTGCTCTGGGACCTTTAAAGGTCTTTTTGTGCACTGGAACCTTTGGAGGTCCCGCGGTACCCCTGTTTGGTGCCTCCAAAGGTGCCCGAGCGCTGATCCCTGCTTCGACTGGTGCCTTCAGAGGTCCCATGTGGGACCTTTACAGTGTCCCAGGGCGGGGTTATTGCGTAAGCTCGCCGACGGTCGCATGTGGCCGAACTCGGCACCTTCGGAGGTGCTCTGCGGTGCCTCTAACGGGGGGGAGGGGGGGGGTCAAGCTCTGCCAGGTGTCGCCTAGGGTCGCTGACCGCGAGTGGCAGAGGCCCAGTGGCCCGAGCCGGGACCTCTAGGGGTATTTCCGTGCCGTACCCTTCAACGAGTAGGGAAGGGAAGGGGGGGGGGGCGGCCCGGCCGCTGAGCAGCACTGGAGACAAAAGCTGGATCGTGGTGCATCGCTGGCAGTCCCCCCTGCATGTGGCTCCCATGGCCGAGTAAGTTACGAACGAAGCGTGAGCGCTGAGTTGGCATGGCCGAGGTTCTGTTCCCGGCACTGCCAGCAACATGCGTATCTCGCGGCTAGTAGGACTGAAACAGCCATGATCAAAGCCGAAGCAGAAGTATGTGACGGATACGAGGAAAGTTCGGAATAGAAGAAGAGAAAGGGGGGAAAAAGGGCAAAAATAAAATAAAGCTAAGTGTAACAGAAAATATGTTTTTCCTCTTAATACATTTTTACAGCGTAAAACTACGCTTTGAGCACGTTTGATCAGAAGAGAGTAAGCCCGACGCAGTGATACTACTATACGGACGCTAGAAAGGCACCAATATACCGGATGGGCACCTTGCGAGGGTTCAGCGGGGGACCTCTGGAGGCACCGATACGCACACTACGAAGGCACCAACGGGGACCTCTGAAGGTGCCGCGCTGGCCCCCTAGCCGCCCAGCCGGCCGAGGTCGGTGACCTGAGAAAGGGATCAGTGCGGCCACCTACCACCCGAGCTGGACCCTTTCTGGGTCTCGCTTTGGACCCTTCATAGCGGTAGAAAACAGGACCTTCAAAGGGTCTGCGCGGATTAAAAGGTGCCATTTTGGCACCACTGCATAAAGGGTCCAAAACGGACCCTTAGCCCCCTAACAGTGTGTGTCTGTACAATAAAACAGAATAAGTGCAAAACTAAGCAAATTTGTTAACATCAGTCTATGCAGGCGCGTACTGGCCAGGTCGGGGAGTCGGGGATCCCCGACTGGGCCCCCCTTCGGCCGGGGCCCCCGGGCCTCTCTGGGCCCCCGCAGGGGGCCCAAAAGAGTTCCCCGATAGGGTGATAAATGTTCAATGGCCGTTCAAAAGCACACTTTTGGTGCCATCCAGTGCCAGTCAGAACGCATTTTGCGCTCTACAAACCCAAAAATTCGCGCTCACAGCGCTCGCACAGTTGCAAAAATAGTAAAAAAAATCTGTGAATGTAGTACAGCACAATTTGGGTGAAAAAATAAACTAATTGAGCAAATTAGTTGAACAGGCATGCATGCATATTACAGAGTGAGTTATCAGATGTTATTTGAAAGATATGGAACAAGGGTATTGAAGAAAAACTTCAATAGCCTCTTAATGTTGGGTCTCCATTCTGGATCGTTTGGAATAGGGAAGACTTTACGATCATTAGGAGTCCAAACAGCCAAGTAACAGAGACTTCTATTAGTTAAATACAAACACCCTAGGATTTGGTGATAGCAAGACAGATAGGAAGACAGCTATTGTTGCGGGGAAACGCACCTGAAGAGGTTGCTTTTGGAAAGATACAAAGGTGGCATCAAATTTTACCCACGTCCTAGCCAAACCACTCTCCGTTGCTTCAGTGGCACGGTAGAGAGAGTACTCAATGATGCATAGTACAAGCAGCGTAATCGTGTCGACTGTAATGAGCGTTTGCGCATTGTGGAGACAGCAGCGGACATCATTCTGTGATGGACGTGGGCACTGGGCACCACGTTCTTCGAGACGGAGACCTTCCCGACGCCAGTGGAGATCGAGGAGGGCGGCCGGAGTGCCCTCCCCCGCTCCCTAACAACTCTGCTCACAAGACTTGTAACGAAACGCAAAGAGGGAGCCGACCAGTCTTCGAACCCTGCGGAAATGCAACGCCATAGGGCAAGATATACTGTGTGCTTTGCGGCCCAGGTCCTATGTTTCACCCTTACAAGTTGGTCTAAGTGTGTACATCCACCGTGTCTTTGCTTCTCGCGGGAATGCAACGCCATAGGGCAAGATATACTGTGTGCTTTGCGGCCCAGGTCCTATGTTTCACCCTTACAAGTTGGTCTAAGTGTGTACATCCACCGTGTCTTTGCTTCTCGCGGGCTAGTAGATATTCTCAATCGACTCGGAGAGTGTGCGCCGTACCGAGAGGCTGTGCAATTTGAAAGGGCCGTCGTGGCGTATGCTCCACCTGACCTGTTGCCAGGCGGCTTTCTGCTATTTGCGTGAGACAACGCCGACTTCAATATACGGACCCTATATGGCCTGCACACACGTCACATCACCGGTGGCGTGGCTGTCGTCACACCGGTCACCTGCGTCCTGGCAGACAAACCAGTCCCAAGGGGTAAGAATATCACAGCGGGAGATGTGTCCAGGCATGGCTCTGCTTTTAAAAAAGCATTAAAGCGGGCTTATGCAACCGCTCTCTGTCTGTCCGTCTGTTTGTCCGTCGTCCGTGTAAGAGGAAGGAGATAAGCTAGAGGTCTACAAATTCCAGGGTATCTTAGGTGTCACTCCTGGACATCCTGCAAATCCTGGCAACCACCCCTAAGGGAGTGAAAGGGGGTAACAAAGAAATAGGGGTTGGTCCATAAAGTAGGGAAAAAAACATTTTTTATGGTCTCGGATAGGGTAACTCGTGAAAGTAGAGCCCTTTAGACGAAACTTGTCCGTTTGACTCTATCTTGCACTGTTTGGGCGCTAGAGTGCTTTTTAAACGAACCCGTTTCTACCACACGCGCCGCGCGCGGGGGGCCAGAGCGTCATGTCGCCGCGACCACCTGTTGGAGTGCAATTCCACATTACCTTAGTACCGCCAACAATCAACACTTTGCTCGTGGCCCCGCCAACTGCCCCTTTGTTGAGTGTTTCCAAACAGAGCGAAATGAACCTCGAGCTGCTAAATAGCTGCCCGTTTTCGAATAAATTTCCTCGAATGAACTTCCCTTATATTTAACTAATACTAATATCCCAGTAGATGAGGATGGGGAAATTGGCAAAAGTTAAATAGACGGGCAAATTCATTCGAGGAAATTTATTCGAAAACGGGCAGCTACTTTTCGGGACGTCCAACGCAAGATTTATAGTGAAATAGAAGGGAAAATTCATTGGAGGACGGGCAGCGACCAACTTCCTACATTCTGTTGGTACCACTGTTAAACCGCGCCTGCGCCCCTCTGGACTGCCCATTGTTGTTGGCAACCGCGCCCGTCCGCCCGAGTGCCTCACCGGTTCGTAGCCTCGCAGGAGACGGCACTCGGTCCTCTTTCTGGGCAGGACCACGCCCAGTAGAAAGCATTTTTGGAGAAGCGTGGAGCGTGGAAACTGTGATCTAAGCAACGGAGAAGAAAGAAGGCCTGATATTCTGAATCAGGCGTAGTCTTTGATCCATGAGCAATGTTTTAAAAACCCCAGCCGGTCCGATCAATGGCAGGACTAGCCGTAAACGTAAGTTATTCTGTCGTGCTCAAAGTCCGTCTGAATGTTAGCGGCGACGTATATTTATTTAATTTTCAGGAAAACCAGACTCGAGCGCCAAAAATTGAAAGTGTTCCGGATTATACTCAAAAAGCCCTTTCCAATGGTATAGAAGAGTGACTCATCGGCTCTGAGTCACTGTTCCATACTATTACCATAATCTCTTTCCAGACGCCTGCCTTTTCCATGCGTTTCACCTAGTTCTCCTGGGGAGAAGCCCCATCCTGCGCAGTGGACGGAGATGGCATGGCTGCTGGAATGGTGGCCCTGGTAGACGCCTGTCGAGCGTTGCTGCAGGCGAAGGTGGAGGGATAGGCAACCAGTCGGGCGGATCCTAGGGCCTGGGCCTGTACAGAAATACAGATCGCAACTGTCGTGCTTCCCGAATACATGCGCGCCCGTGCCTCAGAAGCTTCGTCCGATCTTGTAGGGAACCTGCAAACAATTTGCTCATTAGTGATGCCGTTGTAAAAGACCGACTTTGTGTTTTATTGGTCGCGGCCGTTGCGCTCGCGCTCGCTCACCTGACTCGTTGCCGCTTTGCTGATTGCCACTGACATCCTGAGCACGTTGTGCCTGACCAGCCCGTGTGGAAAGCAAGTCTGTAAACATAACGTATTTTTGCCGTTTTCCAACAGCAAGTTAACAGTGAACGTAGACCAAAACAAGCAGGCCCGCCCTTCCGCCAAACGGAGTTGCCAGCTCCACTTCGCTGCGCCGGCAACTCCGTTCGGCAGGGGCCGAGCCTGCTTGGCCTGCCGGCGGCGATGGTCGGGCCTTCGGCCCGACCATTTCAGTCTCTCGATTTACCAAAGTGCATAATCAAATAAATAATGTGACCCGTAAATTACTTAGCATTAATTGAGTAAACTAACGCGTCCGGTGGGGGGCCTGCGGTGCCTATGGCACAGCGTCTATTGTTGGCGGTACTTCGTGTTAAGGGCAATTCCAGATCGCAAAAATGGCAAAAAATCCGTCATTTTCTTAGTTTTTTGGCTAAACTACTTCAGTTAGAATAAAACCAGACGTGTCTACCGATTCAGCACGTTTTTCTGCTTCAGAAATCACTTGTAGCAGAACTACAACTGTACAGGTTATTTTTAAAAGTCATCGCGTTAATAGCAAATTCGAGTTCCGTTTTGAGTCCGTGCGTAACGACACTGTTTTCGACATATTGCAGACGATGGCGCTACGACGTTTCGTCCATGACACTTTCGTCCACGACTTTTTGTCCTACCCTGTTATGTCCCAGAATTTAAATGTCCAGTATGTTATGTCCAGAATTTTAAGTCCAATATTGTACGTCCAATATTTGTCATGTGTCCACAGTCCAAAATTTTATTTTCATTATATAATTCATTTCATTCATTGCATTCATTTCTCTCAGTCTTCTTCTTCGTCATCGCTGTCCGGGAGCACGGCGGTGTTGACCTTCAGCCTGTAGGAGATCCCCCTCAGGTACTGCTCCAGGCGCCCCTCTTGGATGTAGATGTCATACTGCCCGACGATCCTCTCTATCATGGCGTGGTTGCGTTTCTGGGTGGCGGGTAGCGGTTCTTTGATATTCTTGTGACCACCTGTAATCATAAGCACCCAATTACGAAGCACTTTCAAAAAAATAAACACAACTAAATATTTTCTGAAGTTACACTAACCGAGGAGCTGGTTGCGCTTGAGCTCGATGTCATGCTGCTCCTTTTGCAGCTCACCCAGGAACCGCCACAGGTTGAGGTGGTGGGCGACGACCATCCGCTGGAAGTGGCCGTGCCACCCCTCCACGTTGTTGTTCGTGCGCTGCTTGCCGGTCAGCACCAGATCGTAGACGTTCCAGGTGTTGGGCGGGAAGCGGGCAGCAGGGCGAGGAGCAGGATTTCGTCGGCGCGTGGCTGGTCGACGCGGAGGTTCACCCCTGATGTATGTCTTCTCCAGGTGCTTCACCACCGGCTCCATGTCACGGTGCATGTTTCCTTTGATTTCATCGAAACGCTGCTCTACTTCTGCGATGGGGACGAAAGCCAAGCCCACGAGCTCGCGAAAATTGTCTCGAATAGTAGAGTCATCTCTGTCTACAAATGCATCCCGCAAACCAGCACTAGCCACTTTCCTCCATATTGACTGGGAAAAGTGGAACAGGCAGCCTTTGATTTGCACGTTCGGGAAAAGGGCTTTCGCTGCATTCATTGCTGCAAGCTCGAAGTCCTGCATGATGATCTCGGGCTGCAGGTGGAAGTGATACTGTTCACACATGTGAATCAGCTCGGAGTACATTCTTCTGTACGTATCTTCACTTTTACGCACAGTGAGGCAGAAAACCAGAGGGAAAATATTGTCACGGAATTCGCCATGAATACTGTACATTTGTAAAAACATGTTGGGCACAGTCTTAAATGTTCCGTCAGCGAACAATATGATGCTCATGCACAGTATACGTAAGTTTTCCTTCGTGGTGAACATCAGGATTCTTTCTTCATCACCTGGTCCGCTGTCGTAGTGTAAGAAGCGTTCTCCACTGGCGGTGCGGGTGTAAGGCGCAACAATGACGATGTCCTGCAGGTTGGTCGGCATTCCTGGTCGCGCAGCGTTTTGGGCCCGGTTGACCATCCGGCGAAGAGCCGGGCGCTCCGGCAGCTGCATCTGGACTTCGGGGTCCACGACGTTACGGAGCTCCGACCGGATGATGGCTTCGGGTGCCACCCCCGGGTCGTCCAGGGCCCGCTGCCTGATGGCGCTCACCACTTCCCGCACCTACGCACGCAACACACACACATGTACACAAAATAAACAGACAAACTACAAATAAATCTCTCTGTGACAAAGACTCACCTCAACCTCTGCATGAGCAGGCTGATGTTGATGTTGGGCAGTCCCGTCCAACAGCACCTCCACAGCCGCGAAGTTTGTAGTGATCCGCGCGTTACATTGCTTCCGCAACTCACATCGCCAATACTTGCGCGTGCGCTTAGGGTTCGCGCTATGGTAGTGGTACATGTAGCCGTTGTAGGCGACGCAGTCCCCCCCGCGTTTCGTCTTGTGTTTGGACAGTACAGGCGGCATGCTGAGGCTGTCCCGGCGTCCCGGCCCCTCTTGCCCAGTTACCCAGCCACAACTCTCAACAATAGACTACTGTGCCACTAGCCGGGCGAGCGCGAGCAGGGCTCTGGATGTGAACTCTAAAAAAACTATTTTGGCTATAAAATTTGAGTATTGGACATAGGACATTGATGGACATATGAGTTTTGGACGCAGGTCATACTGGACGTAGTGTGTAGGACAAACTCTCATTGGACATAAAATATTGGACGAAACGTCCTAGTACGCAGACGATTGGCTTATCCGGGGGCCGCAAAATTGGTACCATTGGATGCGTCTCAACATTGCGCGTTCATTCATGTGCCTCGCCAAAGTCTAGCACCATTCATTCGCCCGCAGCAGGCCTCGAATTGCGAGTTTTAGGACCGTTACGCACGGACAGCCTCTCTGGAATTGCCCTTAACTGAAAAACAACCCCATGTTTAGGAATTTAATTGGCATACAAAAATTGAAGTTAGTAATTTTGAAGTTGAGATTATTAAGATTTGCGGCAAAAATAGCACGGAAATGGCGTAGACACCGAATATTGTACAGAACCGGTACGTTACGTCTTACGCTACGTCTTACGTTTTATGAAAACGTTACGGAGGACGTTACGTAAGACGTTACGGAGGACGTTACGTAAGACGTTACGTAAGACGTTACGT
>NW_026267299.1:457371-461697 GCF_000697945.3 Frankliniella occidentalis | reverse complement strand
TTTTGCTTTCTTTTCTAGGAGAAAGATGGTTTGAAGGTGACAATTCAAGAGTTACAGTTAAAGTTGACAGCAGCAATGAAGCGAAGTAGGCTTAGCTTGCCAAAAAGCAATACACCAAAGGCAATGAGCCAATAAAAAATAAGAATATTTTAATTACATAACTTTTTTAATAAATGAAAATGATAAAATTACATGTGTTTTCATTTTAAAGTAGGAACATTTGCTTGTTAATTCAGTTCTTTTTGCTGTGGTTACTACCAATCATTCTATTTGTACTGACACAGAGTGACACAGAGTGAGGAGCAGGATATTTCCTCTTTGGAATTATTGCCTAGTGTGGTTCATTACTCTTCCGTTTGGGAGGCAAGTGGTAGTTGTTTTCCTGAGTAGCAGGAGGCAAAGAGGCCAAGAGTGGCCTTCCTCCTGTCTGGGCATGACACCCTCCTAAGTGTACCTTTCTTCTACTTTTGGCAGTAGACTGTGCAGGTATGGTGCTCTGAGTTAATTTCTTGACACTCAATGGCTTGGTTCCTCCAGACTTGCCAAAAGTCATAAAGGCTGAAACCAAGCCACTATCAGAATCCTTAATTTTATTGTTTGACTTCAACATAACGTTGACTGGATCTAAAAATAAAGCTGGTCTCTTTTTGAGATTTTGAAGCCATCCTGAGAACATTTCTTTCAATTTCTCTTCCGCAGCTAATACATCTTCAGAATTGGGTAGCTCTACATCAGAACTAGATGCTGGACTAGGTATTTCTTGATTAGGATCTTCTTGACTAGTTGTTTCACTTTCATCAGTTAAGCTGGAAACAGTATTAGAGGAAGCATCAGCTTCAGGGCTATTATTCTCCAAATAATCATGTAGTCCACAAAACCATCCAGACGGGACCTTTCGATGGCCATGAAGAATTTCTAACAGAGCCAACTTAATTTCAGTGCCAGTTTGTTCACGAGGAAGGAATTGAGCACTTGATAGCTTATAATTCTTCACAACAGCACACTGATGCTTGCATGGTTTTCCACTTTTTCCTTCAGGGCATGAACAAAGTTCATTTTCCATCAGTACAA
Organism: Frankliniella occidentalis; assembly: GCF_000697945.3. Lineage (NCBI taxonomy): Eukaryota > Metazoa > Arthropoda > Insecta > Thysanoptera > Thripidae > Frankliniella > Frankliniella occidentalis. Next base: position 460,626 of record NW_026267299.1, on the reverse strand, counting down.
TGTATGCTGTGCCCTTTGCTTTGTTGGTGACTTTGTAGCAATGTGGAAGGTTTGGTAATTTTTCAGTGACTAAATTTTCTAGTTTTTCTGGTCTAATGAAGTATCTTGACTGAAAAGGATGAAGCGACCTATTATTGAGCACATCAGTGATTCTCATTTCAATGTAGGCTGGAAATCTCGTCACCAAGAAATCCACCAGCTGTACAGGATTAAAGGCTTTCACTCGACCCAGCACTTTATCTTTGATTATCCGCATTGTTGCTTCTGCATAATTATTAGTGTCATTACCCCGTGTAAGAAGATCTTCTCTTTGGAAAAGGGCCCATTCATGAGATCTATCAACATATTTAATAATGTGATCATAAATTTTTTTGTTTGACAGGAGAAGTGGGTTTTCCTTGGCGTTTTTAACTAAATCTAGGAAGGTGGGTTGATCTTTTGCATAAGCCAAATCTTTCATGACATAAAACATTTCAGGCCTATGTTTTAATGGTACATCATTTTCTCTTTTCCAAACGTACCTCCAGAATGCTTGTAGCACATGGAATAGGCATAACAATAAAATAATTCCAGGAAAAGCACTTTTCAAAGAGTTCCTTTCACTATCGCAGTCATCTGTCATTGCAATTTTTGGACCGGTATCTGGTCCTCTTCCATAAAAAGCTTTGCTTGGTAAGAGACTCTTTAACACATCTATAGCAGGTTTGAGAACATCTTCACTTTCAGAGGAGACAACAAGAATGCCCAAAGGCAAGGCTCCAGCAACAGAGGGGGTCAATAGAAGGAACACTCTACAATTCAAGACATCCATAGTTCCTGAAGAATCTACAAAAATCATCTCTCCCGCAGATCGAAGGAGTTCATGTGTCCGTTTCATCATTGGAGTGCAAATTGCAACAAGGAGATCCCTTTCATCCTGAATTTCGACTTTAATACACTGATCACCAACCTCAGTGTTGTACTTGCAGCAGAAATCCTTAAGTGCTTCGACCATGCCTTCACCAGACTGAGGACCATAGTGACCAATGGAGACTTTCCGAAACAATTTGTATACCCAATAGTTACTTGGACATTTAGATCTATCTGCAGCAGTATACATGTAATCAGCACCATGTGATAGCAAGAGATCAAATTTGTATGTCTCAATAGCAGATAATACTGAATGTCCATCAGAGAACATCTTCAGAAACTTCTCTTTAACTTCATTAGAGGGTCTCCGGTATCGCAGAGCATCAGCAGAATCAATTGGATGGTTGTGTTGGTGTGAAATAATTATTTCACAAGGATAATCCTTCAATAAATCATCAGAGCTCCTAAAAATAAAAATAAAAATTCATAGATGGGTAAAGAAAGCGGATTTGATATATTAATAACCATTAGGGATACCTACCAGGCCATTGATCTCTGCTTGATAGTTATGCGGACAAAGCTTGGACAAGAAGTATTCTTGCTTTTCCTTACTTTGGCCGCTTTGGTTTTAAAAGTAGTCTTAGTCTTGTCAGGTCTCTCTCTAGGTATTGTGTTGTGGTGACATCGATATTCCCTCTATGAGAAAATATATAAAATTAATCAATCAGCCTCACACACACAGACTTAAATCTCTTACTACTACAAACAGAACTTTTAACAGCACTAACTTTAAAAACTAGGCGATCAGAGTTTTCTTTTTTTGTTTTCTTTACTCTGAAATCACAAGATGACTTATTCTCATAGTCTGAGAGCCACTGGTATGCCCCTGACTTGTCAGTTATGTTGACTCTAATTTTGGCTGTCCAGTGTTCTTCAGTCTTATTGAAGGGGTTTGGCTTTGAAGAAGTCTCTATGATTACATAGTCAGCCATAAGACTTGGCAATTTTTCCTGAAAAAAAAAGATATGAGGAATTGATTGGAAGTACATGAACAATTAGTCAAAATTATTATTACTTTTTGGTTTGTAGGAAATATTTAACCAAAAGTAATTTTATTGATACTTACGTGAACCTTTTCAAAAGCTGGATTAGCTAAGCTTTCCTCCCTGGCCTTCTCAACATTTTTTTCAATTTCTTCAAGACTTTTACGACATCCTGCCTTTTTCCTAATAGCGACTTTACTAACTGTTTCTGTCACTTCATTCCCTGATTTAGATTTGGAAGAAGTCTCAAATCCGCCACACAAGTCTGAGCAAAACAGTTGAAACAATTTAAGATCATAATTTGATTTTTAGCAAAAGATATTGGTGGTATTTGTTAGTTAAAGTACCTGATAGATCTGAATTATTCACCAAATCAATTGGATTTGGTGGGGATTCAGCTCCTGCACTACTGCCTTCTCTCAATTCTGGAGCTGGGGTGTCAGATTCTAAATTAATTATTGTGCTAATGTCAGAATTGTTTTCAATAGCATTTGTAGGAGGAAAACCTGTGGGAGATATGAATAATAAAACAATTAACACATTCAAACTCATGCTTTAATTGTTAATTTATAATTTACCATCCGTACCTTGGGCCATTAAGTTTGATGCAACTTTTCGAGCATTAATCAGGACTGAGTCAGGTGTGTTCTTTCGTATCTGATAAAATGGGACATTATTGAAAGTATTTATTAACGTGTCAATTTTAGATGAATTTCTCACATATCTCTATTGGAAACTTGACGACAGCAAATGGTTTCCATTTATCCTTACCTGACTACTAAGGCTCAAAGATTTTTTTTTGTGTAGACCAGTCAAGACAGGCGAAGCAACAAACTACAGAAAACAGAAAATGGCAAACGAAAGCTAACATTAGTGGTTAAAATTTTAAGAATAAAATAACGAAGCATGCTGAAAAAAATACTTACAGCAGGAACAGTTCTGGATCCACATGATGGTTTTGAAATTAGAACAGGAGCAGTTTCGACTCCAAATGTTTTTGAAATTAGAACAGGAGTTTTGTTTCCACATGATGGATTTGAAATAAGAACAGGAGCAGTTTTGGATCCACATGATGGTTTTGAAATTAGAACAGGAGCAGTTTTGACTCCAAATGTTTTTGATATTAGAACAGGAGTTTTGGATCCACATGATGGGTTTGAAATAAGAACAGGAGCAGTTTTGGATCCACATGATGATTTTGAAATTAGAACACTTAAATTTGGATTCTGAAATATGGTATGAACGTATAAGATTTAGATCCTCGCTAGAGTACACGTACACTGAACAGTGGTACAAATTAGGAAAAGTTGAGTTGAAATATCTTTTAAAAATCTTTGAATCATGGAGGATTAAAAGTCTTCAG
>NW_026267299.1:456460-457321 GCF_000697945.3 Frankliniella occidentalis | reverse complement strand
AGAATGAAACTTTTCCGGTCAGTGGAGTTATGGGCTTATGGGCTTCGCTAATCGTTCAGCCAATTAGAGAATGTTAAGAGACCTTTGAGAAAGTTGCAAACCATGTTTGGTGAAAGTTAAAGGGGGTCTATTTTTGTTGAGAGAGTTACGAAATTCTACTAATTTTTTTGGATATCTTTAATCGAGGGGTAGGAACTAGAAATCCAACTTTTTGCCATAGATGGTTTTGAATTAGTTTTCAATTCTCTTTCCAATCGTGTAGTCAATTTTGACCTTACTGCAAAGATTCATAGAGTTTTACTTATACCTCCTCTCAAAGACGCAGTTCTTGCATAAAAATTTTAGGAATTTATATCTCTCAAACAGTTTGAGCTACAGAGCCCAAATTTGGAATGGGATCTTACTTCATAAATACCCTTCATTTGTGAGCCAAACGCCAAAATCGGTCGCCAGATTTGAAATCTTGGGTCGATTAGGTAATCATGACTGTCGACGTATCCCGGGATACTTAGACAATCCGCCCCCCCCCCTCTATTTCCTTCCTGCGCGCACGGTATCTCCCCAAGGACTATTAAGTAGATGGAATACGCAAACTGAACCCCGCTGTGTTGCCTTTACAACCGGGCATGTCAACCCGCCGCCCGCCGCTGACAGGTTGGGCACCGCTTCGGCACTCCTCGGCCGTGCTCGGGGCCTGCTTCTGGACCCACCTCGAGCCGAGCGAGCGAGGCCCCGCTGGCGTCGTCCTCGCTGGTCCTCGCTCGGCTCGAGGTGGGTCCCGAAGCAGGCCCCGAGCGCGGCCGAGGAGTGCCGAAGCGGTGCCCAACCTGTCAGCGGCGGGTTGACATGCCCGGTTGTAAA
>NW_026267299.1:451568-456410 GCF_000697945.3 Frankliniella occidentalis | reverse complement strand
CGTACACTGAACAGTGGTACAAATTAGGAAAAGTTGAGTTGAAATATCTTTTAAAAATCTTTGAATCATGGAGGATTAAAAGTCTTCAGGGGATTACTTACAAAGATCAATCACCTTTAACGAAAGTACTTACGAGAGGCTTCGAAACATTAGTTAGGTCAATCAGTGGACGACGATCCATTTTCAACCAAAAGGAGTACTTCTCTCATAGTCTCTATATGTTTCAGAATAACAAATTATATAAGACAAATGACAATTCTCCACAGTGCGAATTATGATCAGCTGAATATTAACCGTTTTCACTACTTGCGATGGTTGTGCGAGGGTTATTCCTCGTCACCTTTCGCGAGGCAAAAGTCGAACAAGTCTGCACTTGCCTTATCACTTGGAGTTTGTCGGATGGTGTCATATTCCTAAAATTCGCGCTACACCCGTAAAAATCACGGCCTTCGCGATACATCGTCGGAGGCGCGGGAGGGGAGATGTGGCAACGTCTGTGTAAAGTGAGGTGGGTATGGCAAACTCGCGTCCCGAAGTAGGCCCCGAGCACGGCCGAGGAGTGCCGAAGCGGTGCCCAACCTGTCAGCGGCGGGTTGACATGCCCGGTTGTAAATGCGCGCAGAAACTACCGAATGGGTAGTCCATCTACTTAATGGTCCTTGTACCTCCCAATACATTTAAAAAATTCGAATCACTATCGGAAATGAAACCAGATGATACGTATTACGCATATTAAGAGAAATCATATCGTGATGTATTATCTATGCTTACCCATCCTGAATTTCGACTTTAATACACTGATCACCAACCTCAGTGTTGTACTTGCAGCAGAAATCCTTAAGTGCTTCGACCATGCCTTCACCAGACTGAGGACCATAGTGACCAATGGAGACTTTCCGAAACAATTTGTATACCCAATAGTTACTTGGACATTTAGATCTATCTGCAGCAGTATACATGTAATCAGCACCATGTGATAGCAAGAGATCAAATTTGTATGTCTCAATAGCAGATAATACTGAATGTCCATCAGAGAACATATTCAGAAACTTCTCTTTAACTTCATTAGAGGGTCTCCGGTATCGCAGAGCATCAGCAGAATCAATTGGATGGTTGTGTTGGTGTGAAATAATTATTTCACAAGGATAATCCTTCAATAAATCATCAGAGCTCCTAAAAATAAAAATAAAAATTCATAGATGGGTAAAGAAAGCGGATTTGATATATTAATAACCATTAGGGATACCTACCAGGCCATTGATCTCTGCTTGATAGTTATGCGGACAAAGCTTGGACAAGAAGTATTCTTGCTTTTCCTTACTTTGGCCGCTTTGGTTTTAAAAGTAGTCTTAGTCTTGTCAGGTCTCTCTCTAGGTATTGTGTTGTGGTGACATCGATATTCCCTCTATGAGAAAATATATAAAATTAATCAATCAGCCTCACACACACAGACTTAAATCTCTTACTACTACAAACAGAACTTTTAACAGCACTAACTTTAAAAACTAGGCGATCAGAGTTTTCTTTTTTTGTTTTCTTTACTCTGAAATCACAAGATGACTTATTCTCATAGTCTGAGAGCCACTGGTATGCCCCTGACTTGTCAGTTATGTTGACTCTAATTTTGGCTGTCCAGTGTTCTTCAGTCTTATTGAAGGGGTTTGGCTTTGAAGAAGTCTCTATGATTACATAGTCAGCCATAAGACTTGGCAATTTTTCCTGAAAAAAAAAGATATGAGGAATTGATTGGAAGTACATGAACAATTACAGTCAAAATTATTATTACTTTTTGATTTGTAGGAAATATTTAACCAAAAGTAATTTTATTGATACTTACGTGAACCTTTTCAAAAGCTGGATTAGCTAAGCTTTCCTCCCTGGCCTTCTCAACATTTTTTTCAATTTCTTCAAGACTTTTACGACATCCTGCCTTTTTCCTAATAACGACTTTACTAACTGTTTCTGTCACTTCATTCCCTGATTTAGATTTGGAAGAAGTCTCAAATCCGCCACACAAGTCTGAGCAAAACAGTTGAAACAATTTAAGATCATAATTTGATTTTTAGCAAAAGATATTGGTGGTATTTGTTAGTTAAAGTACCTGATAGATCTGAATTATTCACCAAATCAATTGGATTTGGTGGGGATTCAGCTCCTGCACTACTGCCTTCTCTCAATTCTGGAGCTGGGGTGTCAGATTCTAAATTAATTATTGTGCTAATGTCAGAATTGTTTTCAATAGCATTTGTAGGAGGAAAACCTGTGGGAGATATGAATAGTAAAACAATTAACACATTCAAACTCATGCTTTAATTGTTAATTTATAATTTACCATCCGTACCTTGGGCCATTAAGTTTGATGCAACTTTTCGAGCATTAATCAGGACTGAGTCAGGTGTGTTCTTTCGTATCTGATAAAATGGGACATTATTGAAAGTAATTATTAACGTGTCAATTTTAGATGAATTTCTCACATATCTCTATTGGAAACATGACGACAGCAAATGGTTTCCATTTATCCTTACCTGACTACTAAGGCTCAAAGATTTTTTTTTGTGTAGACCAGTCAAGACAGGCGAAGCAACAAACTACAGAAAACAGAAAATGGCAAACGAAAGCTAACATTAGTGGTTAAAATTTTAAGAATAAAATAACGAAGCATGCTGAAAAAAATACTTACAGCAGGAACAGTTTTGGATCCACATGATGGTTTTGAAATTAGAACAGGAGCAGTTTCGACTCCAAATGTTTTTGAAATTAGAACAGGAGTTTTGTTTCCACATGATGGATTTGAAATAAGAACAGGAGCAGTTTTGGATCCACATGATGGTTTTGAAATTAGAACAGGAGCAGTTTTGACTCCAAATGTTTTTGATATTAGAACAGGAGTTTTGGATCCACATGATGGGTTTGAAATAAGAACAGGAGCAGTTTTGGATCCACATGATGATTTTGAAATTAGAACACTTAAATTTGGATTCTGAAATATGGTATGAACGTATAAGATTTAGATCCTCGCTAGAGTACACGTACACTGAACAGTGGTACAAATTAGGAAAAGTTGAGTTGAAATATCTTTTAAAAATCTTTGAATCATGGAGGATTAAAAGTCTTCAGGGGATTACTTACAAAGATCAATCACCTTTAACGAAAGTACTTACGAGAGGCTTCGAAACATTAGTTAGGTCAATCAGTGGACGACGATCCATTTTCAACCAAAAGGAGTACTTCTCTCATAGTCTCTATATGTTTCAGAATAACAAATTATATAAGACAAATGACAATTCTCCACAGTGCGAATTATGATCAGCTGAATATTAACCGTTTTCACTACTTGCGATGGTTGTGCGAGGGTTATTCCTCGTCACCTTTCGCGAGGCAAAAGTCGAACAAGTCTGCACTTGCCTTATCACTTGGAGTTTGTCGGATGGTGTCATATTCCTAAAATTCGCGCTACACCCGTAAAAATCACGGCCTTCGCGATACATCGTCGGAGGCGCGGGAGGGGAGATGTGGCAACGTCTGTGTAAAGTGAGGTGGGTATGGCAAACTCGCAGCCCTCCACCTTTGTGTGGTTTGCAAGTAACTGGGAGACTTAAAGGCCAATCTGCGCACACGGAAAGAATCGTAAAGGTCCAATGTTCAACTATTGACTACAAAAAGTCAAGTAGCACGAGCGGATACTGAGTAATAAGTATTTCTTTGGAGGTATCCCGAAACCCGCGTTTTGCAGATAGACTTTTGTGAATTCAACACTCTGCAGATAGATCTTGTATATTCGGCACTCTGCAGATAGAATCTTGTTGTGAGGACGCGTCGGCATGCGCGTTAGGGGTTGCGTACGGCGAACTTCCATCAAAATTCGAGCTGTGCACCTAAAATGAGACCCAGGCTAGTGAACCATGCCAATTTTCACGTGCCTACCTGTATCGCAAGCAATTTTAATCACACAGACCAAAATAAGTTGACCGATAATTGTTTCAGCGAGTTTAGTTTGCCTCTGGTATATTACATTCATAATTTACACTTGTAATTTTCAATCTTTCATTTAATCACCAGTCTTGAAATCCCTAGAAAGGATACGTCACGAATTTAAACGTTTTTATAAATCCAAGCTCTTCGAAGGGGTTTGAATTTATATCGCGGCAAAAGCAGTAGTGCCTGATTGTTTTTTAAGAAAAGGGAGAAATTTTGAGCAGCTTTTGCAGGTTAGGGGGAAGCCTATCCGATTTTTGAGCCAGTTCCTCAAAATAGAGGGAATTTTCCCTCAATTTGTGACGAGGTGATCTTAGAACCTGAGGAGTTTTCCTCAAAATATGACAGTTTCTGTAAAAATCAGACATTGGTTTTACTTAGAGGTTTTTTTTGTCTGTAACCTGTCGCACTTGTTGCCTGTGCCTGATCTTATTCTTTGTTTCAGTGGTTTCAGTCATCATTGTCATCTTAAGTACAGCTTTATTATACTATTTCTTGAAGAGATGTCGTAGTCGTCGGCGTTCTGACGTCGAGTCAAATGCACTTGCCCAAATTCCTAGTCAACAGGTAATTTATCACACGTTACGCAAAACTATAGTATATGGTGGGTCATGTCCTATCACGGGCATATTCGCGCTGAATAATAGATGTGCTTGTCACATCGAAGATAAGGGAGAGTGGGACACATAGTGTCACTTTTTGGAAAACCAGCTCTTGTAGGCTTGCTTTGGGGGGCATTTGTGTTCTTAGAGTTGATATGGCTCTATTGGACCTTCAATTACTTCAAACCGTTCAGACCCCCAAGGAAAGTTGTCTGTCCCTTGATAGATAAAGGGAGCAACCTCTGCAATTGACAGTTAGTGCCCC
>NW_026267299.1:445457-451518 GCF_000697945.3 Frankliniella occidentalis | reverse complement strand
GTTCTTAGAGTTGATATGGCTCTATTGGACCTTCAATTACTTCAAACCGTTCAGACCCCCCAGGAAAGTTGTCTTTCCCTTGATAGATAAAGGGAGCAACCTCTGCAATTGACAGTTAGTGCCCCGGGCTAGGGCACAACCGGGCTGGGGCACTGTCAGGCTATCGGGCACGTACTGTCACCTGGAATTAATGTTTAAGAGTCATCAGAAAATTTAGTTTTAATGTTCAAAGTGTAACTTTGATGTATTCTGATTGAATTTTCTCTAAAAAGTCAGTAGAAATGTCAACTTTTATTTTAAAGAAACAATACAAGTAACATATTTTGCCTTGACAGTAAAAAAAAAATATAATCTTGGAGCTAATATCCCAAAATAATTACAGTTGTACTTTGTTGAATGTCTAAAAAAAAAAAATCACAGTTTTGTCAAACTTAAATACCTATGAGGCAATTATAACTAACACGGTTTGAACCTTGTGAAATCAAAAGCGAACGACACAATGTCCTGCTGCCGTCTTGTGACTGCAGCACTCGGTGGCTTTGGTAACACAACTCTTACGTCACCTATTTTTACACTTTTCAGGTCAGGAATAGAAGGCAACGTAAAGCTAACTAAATTGTTTTTAGATACCTTCTTCCTGTAGTAACTTCTTAGAAGATCCCCATCTGAATCTTGGATTGACAAAATCTTGCCGACATAGTGCACAGGAGAGTCGTTTGCAGCCTTGAACTCCACGAAAACATAATTTTCTTGGCTTTGTTTTTGTAATAATCACGTCTTCATCGCTAACCTCTTCAGAAACATCATCAGCTTCTTGACTCTCATCAGTCTAGTCTAACATTTTCCTTACTCACTTATTATTTTTCTTTTTCCTGTAGTTAATTAATTTTTCTTCTCTTTTCTGTTTTCTCTCTTGAACTATGTTTTCTTTTTCTGTTGTGTGTCCTCTTCTCCCTTGCCAATTTCTTCTTTCACCGGGGCATCTGTTGCAGTCATGCATTTCTCCTCCCTTCTTGGTTTCCTTTTTTTGCCCCCTGCTTCTTTAGCCTTAGGAAGACCTCTGATTTGAAGGGGACCAACCAATGGAGTCTCTCCAGTATTTGCAGCAGAGTCAGACTCATCCTGAGGCTGGGGAGTTGAAGGTTGGGTAGAATCAGACAGAAGATTGCTCAGCTGAGTCTGTTTGCTCCTCATTATTTTTAGTAGTAGGACTTTGTCTTAATGTGACACGCGTCATGATAAAGTCTGCCTATGTGAAAATGTTCCTGTTGAAAGTAACTCTTCCAGGGGCCTTATGACTTAATAGTTTGAGGGAGCGCTGCTCTTCCCAGAGCGTCACGTACAAAACCAGACACTCTGTAAATTGTTTGGGGGAGTTGCAGGATTATTGGCCAAATACGTGCTCACGGCTTGGTCATAGTAGGTTTTGAACGGTTTCAAAAAATCCCACGTCCAGAGGTTGCAGTTTGTGAGTGCAATGAGGTGGAAATGTAAACACAGCTACACCATTTTGTTTTGCAAGATCCAGTGACTCCGCTGAAAAATGGAAATCCACATTCAAGTAGCAAATGAGTTGGGTTCTACTCGGAGGATCCAGTGCACTTAATAAAAGTGAGAAATACCTCCTTGGCATGTACCCTTTTGCATTGGCCAATCCAACAGAACCATAAGTGACCATCCATTTTGGAGAAGCTTTATTGCTTAATTCAGTTTTCTGGGCGTTGTTGGTCTTCTTTCTGTTTTCTTTTTTTCTAGCCCGCCCTTCTGCTTTTAAGGAAGCATTAAAGCGGGCTCATGCAACCGCTCTCGTGTCTGTCTGCCTGTCCGTCGTCCGTGTAAGAGGAAGGAGATGAGCTAGAGGTCTACAAATTTCAGGGTATCTTAGGGGTCACTCCTGGACAACGAAACGCCTGATGCAAATCCTGGCAACCATCCCTACGGGGGTGAAAGGGGGTAACAAAGAAATAGGGGTTGGTCTAAAAAGTAGGAAAACAATAATTGTTTTTATGGTCTCCTAAGGGGTAACTCGTGAAAGTAGAGCCCACGAAATTTTGTCCGTTTGACTCTATCTTGCACCGTTTGGGGAGTGCTTTTTTCGACGAAAATACGGTGAAAATGACCACGTTGCACATAAAGACGTACAAGGAGGCGTCCAATCGTAAAATGCCAGAGGGAGTACCCCCGAAACAACACATTCTGAATCAGGAACTCCCCTCGGATTTGCCGTATCTTTCACTGTTTCAGCCCTAGAGGTGGATATATGGAAAACAATGGCAAAAAGTCCAGTTTTAAGACTGTTTGACAAACAATATACAATCTAGAAACTGCGTGGGTTAATTTTTTGTTAGCAAAGCAGAAGGGTGGGGTGTAGTCGCGGTGTTGCCCCGTTACAGTCTTTTGTCCTGTCCAAGGAGAAAATTTTCAGGGCCGCAGGCCCCCCGCCGGACGCTTTATTTTTACTCAAATATGCAAAGTGATTTACCGGTCACATAATTTATTTGATGATGCACCTAGTAAATCGCGAGACTGAAATGGTCGGGCTGAAGGCCTGACCATCGCCGCCGGCAGGCCAAGCAGGCCCGGCCCCTGCCGGAGTTTCCGGCGCAGCGAAGTAGAACTGGCAACTCCGTTTGGCGGAAGGGTGGGGCTGCTTGTTTACGTATTCTCTCACCATGTTGAAATCTGTAAAAAAAAAATAACAATAATATTATTGTAGATGACGACATTCTTAAAAAGTCAATAACCGGGCACTGGTGTACCGCTTACAACAGTTACAGTGCGCAATCTATTTGAAATGTGGATTTTAGGGTGACAATGTGTACCCCGACAAGCACTACCAGGACCGGCTCCAACCACAAACTAGAAACCCGGCCCCTTTGAGGTTAATGGTAGGGTTCCGGGATCTGGACATGCTGATTTTATCTTCAGAAAGTAGTAAACTACCATGCACAATGCTCGGTATAACCCCAACTATCACCTGATCGGCGTGTCAGTGGAATATTTAGATCTAAAATATGAAAACTTATCTGAATGTGTTCACATTGAAACTTCTCATGTGTGCCGCCGCCAAACCAGTCAAACTCGCACCAACGCCTTGTCGCTATCAAATTCAGGTGTCAAGATTACACTGAAAAGTTGGCTGTGAGACCGAACAAGCTAGCCAGGCCAGCGATTTGACAGTATGTGCCGCTGACAGTTGGTGCCCCACTCTCCCTTACTCATTTACATGAATACAATGAACATAGATAGTTGCTACAGGCTCCGGCGAAGTGGATAAAAGTGTCAGAATAGCGTGCACATGCAAGTGCTTAATAGCCCAGAGAATACGGTTTTGTCAGAATGACCTTTGCAGGCTGTCAGAATCCTTGTGTTTTTGCGTTGTAAGAAATAGTTTCCAAGCATGCTAAAAACTATTTCGTTCTCCAATCCTTAAAAATTCTTCGCAAACTGCAAAGTACGCCGTTTGGCAATTCAAACACTCATTCCAATAATACATTCCCGTAAAGCTGAAAAGAAGAAGAATGCGGGGAACAACAAAACGGAAATCGCTATGCTTTCACATGGTGACTTCCGTTTCCTTGTTCCCCACCTTCTTCTGCATTTTACTGTTACTGGAATGCTTTATTATTTTGCAGTGTGCGTGTAAAAATAAATATTTAATCGGTTAACATTTACTTTTGCTCGAGGATTCATCACTTCAGTTGGGGTAAGTGTGTGTATATTCTGTCCTGCCTGACAGTTGCTTGTTCATGCAGATCGAGTGGCCGGCGAGTGCGTATCTTCCTGAAGTCCCTACTGCAGTTTCACGGCCTCCGTCAGCTCGAGTGATAGCTTCCCAAGAGAGGCGCTCTCCCGTCTCTCGGGCTCGCCTGGTTGTAGCGCGCCGCGGGAGCTCCATCCGGCGTAGCATTCCGAGCCCAACTGCAGCTCAACGCTCAGGGCGTGAGGTAAAGACAACCTCAGGGGAGGTGGTACAGATATTGAACAACCACGTTTCCTAGCCCTTTGCCTTTCGATGAACTACTGTAACTGCTAACCTAGAGGCAGGTTATCTTGCTCACACCAGGCGAGCGACATCAGTGACCTGGAAAGCAAACACCGGGCAAACATTCGTACAAGATGTCAATGTGAACTGTTGGACAAATAGTCCTTCACTGTAAACTGCAATGGTCTGACCATGAGCTAACAGTTAGTTTTCTGAGAAAACCATCTCCTTGGTTCTAACATTTTCTTTGAAACGAGCATAAGCTTACGTGTGATGGGGCTACGATTTATTTTAATTAAAAACAAATATGCGAAAAGAAATGAACTTTTTCACTGTAAATCCGGGGTGTCCAGCAACTGTGCGACTTTATGTGCCCGACCCTAAAATCTGTGCCACTTAAGTCGCACAGCTGCTGGATACTTTGTAGTTTGGCGCTCTTTCCCTGCAGAGGGGCTCATAAGCAGCGGGTTTCCCCAACAACAGGACACCCTACCTAGGCTTGGCCAGGACCCTTGTGCAGGGAAAAGGGCGCCAAACCAAAAGGTGTCAGTAGATGTGCGACTGAAGTCGCACAGGTTTTAGGGTCAGGCTCCTTAAGTCGCACAGTTGCTGGACACCCTGAATTTACAATGAAGAAAATGTTATTATACTTGTTATCATCAACGTTATCATACAAACTCTATCGCATGTAGGCTAGTTTCAAAGAAAATTTTGAAAATTGTATGTTGTCCTCAGAAATTAAATATTCGTTCACGTATGGAATCTTGTCGGCACCTTGATCATTAAACTAACTGGCGCTTGCTAAGAATTTTTGGTTTTTAAGCTGTAGGTGAGTGAGTATTGGTCGAAAGTCGAAAGCGACTGACACACGCTCCTCGCTTGTCAGGCGCGGTATAAAGGGCGTCTCTAGTGAGCCGCCTAAAAGGTAGGCAATTTGTGCTACAAAACCCCTGTATGTAGGCAACCCACAGTGCATCGCCCCCCCTGTCGCCCCCTCCTTATACCGCGCCTGTCGCTCGTTGTCTTCTTCGAAACTTACCCATAACGTGCGTATTCCAGCTCATCCGAGGTCCGAAGGCCAGTCCTCCACACCAGGTTCCTGCTGCTCCTGGTGCTCCCGCCGCTGTGCAGCCCTCACCGGTGAAGCAGACGACACTCGACCACGGCGTTCGACGATCCCCCGTCACGTCCCGGCCCCGGCTGGTTATTGGGCGCAGCGCCTCCATACGGCGCAGTACTCGTAGTCCTGCGGGTCACCCGTCGCTGCCACCGGGCCGCCGACCGAGGGCTCAGGCGTGGCAACGCCAGTCAGTGGTCCGGGCGACCGCTGCTCGTGTCCCTCGCTTGGACCTTCACGGCATGAAAGTGAGGGAAGCCTTAGAAGAGCTGGACGACTTCCTGGATGAAAATATGAGCTTGGGCATCAGACGCGTACTCATCATCACTGGTAGGGGACTCCACAGCAGAGACAACATTCCTGTCATTCGACAAGCTGTCGTGCGTCGTCTCGAAAGCGAGGGAATAAGGTAGGCCACATGAACAATAATTTAAGATTAAAAAAATTTCAACCAGAATTTATCCTAATACGCATGTCAATGATGAGGCTTTGTACCTTATTATTTCAGCATATGGGCATTTGAAGATTGCATTCTCTATTGCTTAGCAGGATTATCTTTGTTTTGCAACTGTTAAAATAAACCAATGATGTTGTGTTACAGATTCTCGTATGGGCGCAAACAGGGGTGTCTCCACATTGATCTATGATTTTATTTCTGTAAGTTACTTTCCCCATCACACTTCAAATCTGTCGGTAGTTTTTGCGACATCGAATTAAAGCAAACGTTTTCCAATTTCACTTCAAATTGTAGTGTATTACCCGTGAAATCTTTTACATATATGTTACATACATGTGCACACATGTATGTCGCCCACGCTTTGAGCTTGTATGTGCCATACATGGCACTTGTATAGGGACATGTATGTGACAGCCATACATGTGACATACATGTCACAAGGGCGTGCGGGGAAAAAAAGAATAAAAAGAAGAATAAACAAATTAAATAAATAATTTTGGCT
>NW_026267299.1:437035-439302 GCF_000697945.3 Frankliniella occidentalis | reverse complement strand
TGCAGCAGCGGCCGGGAGTGGCGCGACCACTTCAAGAAAGAGTCTTGGATTGGTGTCTTGAATAACAAGACTTGTGACTTGAAATCGCTAAGTTCCAAGGCACAGTCTTGTATATTGCCGCATTTTCAAGAAACTTCCTTGAAGTCACCAATAGTTTCTTGAAATCCAAGAAAGCACCTGGTAATAAAAGAAACTTTTTTTACCGTGATTAGAAGAGGAACCCCAAGTAAGTAAAAATAAATAACATTTTATCTCCTGAATATACTGTAGCACCGAGTACACGAGTCGAGATTGCTTCTTTGCAATAACTCTCTTCAACTTTGCAGGAGATGTTAAACAATTGAGACAGTGAGGAAGACGATCACGGAAAAAATGAATTTGCTTCCACAACTAACGATTTTGTTAACATAGACATAACAAATGATTTTTAGTTGCAGTAACAAAGAAATTGCTATGGGAACCGAAATTCTGCTGCCACAACTAACGCGTCGCTATGGTAACAGATGCAACTGTTCTGGTTACTAAACTAGGATTTTGTCTGACAACAAACGCATTTGTTACCGTAGCGACGCGTTAATTGTGACAGCAGAATTTTCTTCCCATAGCAAATTCTTTGCTTCTGCAACTAAAATTGTTTGTTATGTCCATGTTAACTAAATCGTTAGTTGTGGGAGCAAATTCTTTTTTTCCGTGATCCTCTAAAAGCACTAGCTAAATTCAAGGCTTTTATGGTAAGATATATTAGTACCCTAACCAGCGTCTGAAGCATGTCTCAACATATGCTTCTAAGCTGTATTACTTATACCTGTCCTCCTTGCTAACCAAGGACAAACTCAAGTCCAAAAAGAAACCGAAGGAAGCACCACTAACTTAAGTATGGGATTGAGACGAGGAATCCGACGATGATTTCGTCAAGAAACCAAAAAGTTAGTTTTTCAGTCTTTACCTTGGCCATTCGTCCTTTGATATTTTGTTTATTTAGCTGTAATATCAAGAACTTATTGTTACTATGTTTCTTCTCAACTCAGAAAAGAAAACATTTGTGCGTTCCCTTGAGAAGTCTAGGTGGTGGTGCATCAAAGAAAGGTTTGGAAAAAAATTGTATATTTTTTTTCTGATTGTTTATTTGCAACAATAACAAGAACTTACTGTTGCTGTATGCTTTTTTTTAATTTAGGAAAGAAATCTGTTCGTCGCCTTAAGGAAAAAGGACCAAATAAGCAAGTATTGCAAGATCTTGCCAATAGTCAGCTGAAAAAAAAATTAAACTTCTTGAAAAGGAGGAGAACATGCTAAAAGAAGAAAACCGCAATCTGAAAATGCAAATTGAAAGAAACAAACCGATACCCCCTGTGTAAAACCGCTCACCGCCTCGGTGGCTGCGGACAAACGCTTAGCTCACTCCCCGCCTGCGGACAACCGCTTACCTAGCTTGGCGCTCCGGATAACCGCTTAAGTCGCTTTTTCACCGAAAACGTAATATTGGTATCATTCGAAAGAGGCGGTAGTTCTCTTTGTTGTTTTTTTTTCACTTCACCTTATTGCAAGCCTGCTCTCACCATATATATACAAATATGTATATAGTAACGGGTAGAGGGGTATTTGGAATGAAAGTCCAGAGTCTTTTAAGAGCGATGTATTCACATCAAGCGCTAGTCACAGTGTGGCGCCGATTCAGGGCGGGCGCCTGCTTTTATTGCAAAATGGAAGGCAGAACATAAAGAAGAACGTAAAAGTTCACAAAGAACTTAAAGAAGAACGTAATGGGTAGCGACGTAGTTGAGAGGTCTGCCGATCAATGGCGATTGATAGTGTTGTGCGACTGACTCTCGACTAGACCATGGACAGCACTCGAACAATATAGTTCTGAATATTATTAATAAGAGGTCACAACACTACACTTTACGTGCTGTTTTTAGCCCGCTTGCTTTGAAAAAGCTATCCAGCGGGCTTATGCAAACGACCTCGTGTCTGTCTGTCTGCCTGTCTGTGTGTCTGTCTGTTCCACAAGAAGGAGATGTGCGAGAGACTTCAAATTTTCAGGGGATCTCCAGGTTCACTCCCACAAAACAAAACGCCTACGGCAAATCCTGCCAGCCACCGCTAAGGGACTGAACGGGGGTATCGAAAAAAAAACAGGAAAGGCCGAAAAAGTTGGAAAAAATATTTTTTGTTATGATCTCCTAAGGGGTAACTTGTGAAAGTAGAGCCCT
Organism: Frankliniella occidentalis; assembly: GCF_000697945.3. Taxonomy (NCBI): domain Eukaryota; kingdom Metazoa; phylum Arthropoda; class Insecta; order Thysanoptera; family Thripidae; genus Frankliniella; species Frankliniella occidentalis. Next base: position 437,089 of record NW_026267299.1, on the reverse strand, counting down.
TTGGGCGAAAATTTCGTCCGTTTTGCTCTATCTCTCACCGTTTGGGCGCTAGAG
>NW_026267299.1:434732-436985 GCF_000697945.3 Frankliniella occidentalis | reverse complement strand
TTGGCTGAGCGATTAGCGAAGCCCATAACTCCACTGACCGGAAAAGTTTCATTCTATTTGTTTGTCTGTCTGTCTGTCTGTCCGCACGATAACTCGAGAAAGAATTGAGAGAGCGATCTGGGAATTGCAGGGTCGTTTTGTATCATGAAAAGACAGATCGAGTTCGAAGATGAGCACTGTAGCTCAAAAATTGACTTTTTGAAAAATCAAAAACCACAGGTCGCAAAGTATTATTTTTTCAAATATTTTTTCATTGGCTCCTAGGGGGTAACTCGTGAAAAAAGATTCCCTTGCACGAAAATTTCGTCCGTTTTGCTCTATCTTGTACTGTTTCGGCGCTATGGTGCATTTCTTGGCGAAAACAACGTGAAAAAGACAAAATTGTATATTTAATCGTTTAAAAGGCTTTATGTCACAGAATTGTAAAGGTAGTAATACTTAAACCACATATTACGGGTCGAACCGCACCCTATTTTGGGCTTAAGGGTCCCAAGATTATCTAGTATCACTAACACGTTGATTTTTACATAACAATCTGTCAAAATCCGAACTTTTGATGAAAACCGTTACCGAACGGCAGAAGTTTTATGGCCCTGGGTTCGAGTATGTCAAATTTTGGGCCCGGAAGGCCCTGTTCCCCTATACCCTCTCCTTAACTCGTCTCGGGTGTCAGCGCCGCAGGCCTAGCTATATGTGTGCCAGGCGCGTCGCAGCGTAACAGTGTTTCGTGAGATATCGCGAAGCCTGTAACGCGAGACGTGGTCTGGCGTACATATAGCTAGTGCCAAGGTGGATTGACTCGTGCTGAGAACTTCCAAACCGACGAAAGTGCAAAAATAGTTTGTGACTGACGCATGTGAGACAAAAAAAAAAATGGCCTCGCAAGTCGTCAAGTCATGTTGGGGTTGAGAGTTGGCTATTAAATAAACAATGTTAAGGGTAGATCCTAACGATTTTTTCACTTTACATGACCCCCCCCCCCCCTCCAAAGTCGACCCTTCCGAACTCGGTGGTACCACCCGCAAGGCTGAGCGACACGCCAGTCAAGCTGTAGGGCATATGTGCTAGCAAATTCCAAGATGACGGAGGACGATTTTTGTCAACTATCAGTTTTTCCTATTTATTTCACCTCTGAGTGAGATTTTTCAGTGGGGTTTTAACTGGGTAGGTTCCTAGACGCCCTTCTACACCTCTCCTGTACCGTCGACGACTCCTGTAGATGTCGTTACGTCGTCAGTGACGTTCAAACCTACCTCTTAGCTATCGACCCACAAACCTCAATTCAAGGCAACCACAATTAAAGTACATTGCTGTACTTGAAACAAGAACACGCGTTTTTTATAAAGTCTCTGATGCATGGTGTATCGCTTAGTTCGCGCGGCTGATCCCAGAAAGTCGACGTATAACTTCACTTCCGCTTGCCTTAACTGAACACCTTAAACAGTGGCATTTTGTACCCACACCTATTCAAGATGGAAGAGGATTTTTCGATCTGGTCGTCTGAACCTAACGAGCTTCACTGTCCGATTTGTGGGAACAGAGTACTTAATCTTTCTCATCATAAATGATGGGACATCTCAACGAAGAATCTCAACTTTACCGCCATCTCGCTAGGCTGATAGGGAGATTGCACACCTCGCAACTTTAGTTAAGTCTTTGTTCATACCCAACAAGGACCACCCAACTTGACTTAATGGGCACTTTTCCACAAAGACGTACGCAATCGATCTTCATCCCCCTTCTACTCTACACTCTACGCTTACGGTCGCATGACGTAGTACGTAGTACTCGTCACGGTCTATGACTTTTATTTTGTGCGTCAGTCGCTCCGACGTCGTGTTCGTGAGTTGAGCCTTGAGCGATGTTAAGCACGCCTCGCGGTCTTACACGAGGCGGAAGCCTGCAATCGGGCTTTGGCAACTCGCACGACGGGTTGTGTTTGCGTCTCATACAGTGTGACGGACGCCCGAACTGAAACCCGACCGACGCGAGGCCGAGAAAGTATGTCCCTGGGAAAAAAAGTAAGTGGCAAAGTGCAAGTGAAGTGGCAATTAAGTTTCACTTGGTTGCCCCCTTGCTAAGGTGGCATTTAAGTGGATTTTGACATTTTAAGTGGCAAGGTGGCGAAGCGCCAAGGAGGAGGTGAAGCGGCAAGGAGGCAAAGTGGCACCCGAGTGGCATCAGTCTCCATATTTTTCGCACATATGTCAAATTGTACCGAGGCCCCTTAGGGAAGTCTCCTGTTCAAAAATC
>NW_026267299.1:422627-427689 GCF_000697945.3 Frankliniella occidentalis | reverse complement strand
GAACATAATCAAATGATGTAACGGGCCTTCGGCCCGCAAAGCCCGTCGCCCTTAAAATTTGCCCCGTAGACACGAGAAAGGGATGTAACGGTGAAACACCGCGACTACAACCCACCCTTCTGCTTAGAAAACGTTTTTTGGGGTAGGGGCAGGGAATTTCTTACCTCTTTTGCGGTTTTGGGCCTTCTTTAACATGTAATTGTTCACTACAGCAATTTTTAACTTATTTTCGTCAAACAAGACCCTCTAGCGCCTAGACGGTTAGAGAAAGAGCCAAACGGACGAAATTTTCGCCCAAAAGGACTCTACTTTTGAAAATTACCCCTTAGAAGACCATCTAATATTTTCTAAAATTAATTGGTTTATTTTTTGAGCCACTGACGAAAGTTTCTCCCAAAGGGCTCTATTTTGACGAGTTACCCCATAGTAGACCATCCAATATTTTCGGAAATTAATAAATTTAATTTTGGGCCACTTTTGTGAGAGAAAGTCCCTCTAGCGCCCAAACGGTGAGAGATAGAGCAAAACGGACAAAATTTTCGCCCACAGAACTCTACTTTTACGAGTTACCCCTTAGGAGCTCATAAAAAAAATATTTTGTTCTGACTTTTTTGACCTACCCCCTTTTCTTTGATACCCCCTTTCAGCCCCTTAGGGTTGGTTGCCAGAGGATTTGCCGTAGGCGTTTCGTTTTCTAGGGGTGAACCTTAAGATACCCTGAAAATTTGAAGTCTCTAGCACATCTCCTTCTAGTGGAACAGACAGACAGACAGACAGACAGACACACAGACAGACAGACAGACACGAGGTCGTTTGCATAAGCCCGCTCGATAGCTTTTTCAAAGCAGAGTGGCGGGCTAAAAACAACGAAAATCAGCAAATTATGCTAGAATTGCCATTCAAATTTTGCTGAATTCGTAATTTCGGCGTGCGCGAAAACAAGCACGTTCATATTTCAAAGCGTTCTTATTCAAATTTAAAATTTGATCAGACTGGAGACCACTCCTCAAGTGGACGGGCCATGTGGCGCGCGGTGCCGAATGAGCTCTAAGAGGGAAGGGGTTGGGGCGCGCAGGCGCAGGGCGCAACGCAGCTTGCCTCAAGAGGTTCAAGTGGGGGTCGGCCGGCTCATTATGACCCGGCGTAGGGTGCGGCGCGAAGCGAAGGCTGGAAATGTTTACAACTCCAGCAGAGCGATGACAGGGGACTGCCACCGGGCTTGGCACGACGCACGGTGGAGGGAGAGAAGGTGGCGGCACGAGGGTTCTGCTCGTGGGTCCAGAATCTCGACAGGTTGGGGGATTAACGCCCTAGTCGGGGCCAACTGTAGGGCCTGTTCACACTACCTTCAGTCGGGGCCGCCGTGCAGGTAGGTAGGTGGGAAGCCCAGACTCAGCTTGCGCTGGACGGGCTCGTACCTGACTTCTCTCTCGCACACTCCGGCCGGGTGAGCCGGGCGAGGGTCGGTGCCGCTCAAGCTAAGTCAGGGCGGCCCACGTACCTGCATTGGCCGCCCCGACTGCAGGTACTCTGTACCGGCACGTTAGATAGCCCCGACTCGGCCGTTAATCCCCCAACCTGTCGAGATTCTGGACCCACGGGTCCCTATGCTGGGAGACTCTCGTGCCGCCACCTTCTCTCTCTCCACCGTGGCACGACGGAACGGACGGACACAGCCTCCCCGAGTATAATATTATAGCAAGATCTTATAGCAGATCTTTATCAACGTCAATCGGCTGATCAAAACTGGAACTGGAACGTCAATCGGCAAACTTTATCAAAACTGGATAACGAGAACCGACAATATTTATCAAAACGGGAAACTTTTACCTTCGGGTAGAGACAGACCACAAGGGACTGTCTAAAAAGCCTAAAAACCGCAAAGTAGAAAGGAAACTCTCCCCCCACCCCAAAAAACGTGTTCTAAGCAGAAGGGTGGGTTGTAGTCGCGGTGCTTCACCGTTACATCCCTCTCTCGACTGATTGCGTTCTTAAGAAAATTGCGTAAATGAAACGGTCGGGCCGCAGGCCCGAGCGTCGCCGCTGGCAGGCCAAGCAGGCCCGGCCCCTGCCGAACGGAGTTGCCGGCGCAGCGAAGCGGAGCTGGCAACTCCGTTTGGCGGAAGGGCGGGCCTGCTTGTTGTTTTTAATTTTGCTTTTAGTTCTGCCAACTTTTTGCCTCTTTTAACATTTCTAAGTGTTGTTACATAACAATATTTGTCTTTATCAGTCTTCGTTTGGGAATTCCCATCTTTAAAGCTTTCAAATAGATTGATCAAACAAGTTACATTTTAGATTAGGATTTACGTTTAAATTGAATTTAGATGGACCTGTAAAAATGGCTGTAAGATTCAAATTCTCTCGACACACACACAGCTTCGGTTGTCCAGACCTTAGCATTGAGATCCAATGAATTTAAACAAAAATCAAGAATAAAGAGGGGCTTTGACCATTGACACCTGTTGCCTGAGTCTCGCATCTTTTCATGTTGCACTCCCATCCCTCGCCTGCACGAGTCGTGAAGATCTCAAACATTAATAAGCTGTTCTATGGGTCTTAGCCAAAATAAGAATTAAAACACTTGTTGTTAGGAGCACTTGAAGTTGTTGGCTGAAGTTCTCTTGGGCTAATGACTTGGTAGCGATGGTTCCTTGCTGCTCTCGTAGCGGTTTGAAGTCTTGAGTAAGCGTTGTACCCGTGTGTTGACTCTGGATGTTGACTTACTGAAATAGAAAAGAGGCTCTCTCCGAGACTCATGGCTACCTGCTGTACGACCAAACTCGATGGCTCCCGGCAAAAGCATACGTTCTGTACGGTACGCGTCTAAAACATACGTTATGTACGATACGTGTCTAAAACATACTATCCGTTTTTACCTTTTTTGCAAGCATATTTTTGATAGCCTATTTACCAGATTTGCAGGCAAAAATTTATTGTTTTTAGGGGCGGAATACAAAGAGGGAAGATCGAACTTTCACCTGATACCAAGGAATGAATGTTTAATAACCTTCTTACATTCCCAAAAGGCTGCCGAAAATATGCTAGTGAAAACCGCCGAAAACGGATAGTATGTTTTAGAGACGTACCGTATAGATCGAATGGTTTAGACGCGTACCGTACAGAACGTATGCTTTTGCAAGGAGCCGTCGTATTTCTGTCTTGGCATACGCAGATGATGTTGTGTTGTTGACTAAGTCTCCGGCCGGCATGCAAATCTTCTTGGATGCAATTGGTCGTGCTGCTTCATGGATTGGCTTGGAATTTAACGCCACCAAATGTGCAACGCTCTACGTGCTTAAGAGGAAGGCGGAGCTCCAGACCAAGACATTTGTACAAGGCCAATCTATTCCGACTCTTGATGAAGGTCACGCCTATCAACATCTAGGCGTCCTCACTGGGTTGAGGATTGACCAAACCCCTGAGGACACAATCAAGGCCATGCTTAAGGACATCAGCATCATTGAGTGCAGTCATCTTTCAGATTGGCAAAAACTAGATGCACTTCACACATTTGTTGTCCTTCAGGTTCAGTTCAGCCTCTTGCATCAGCAAACCTGATCAAGGAAAAGTGTATGAGGCGTCCTCTTGTGACCCCAACTCAAACTTTTTCCATGGGGCGGGCCATACCATGAGATTCTGCGACTGGCGATTCGTCCACCGGGCCCGTCTCGGGGTCCTGCCTCTTAATGGCTGCATCAGGGGCATCCAGGACCGTGGCAGGTCATTCAGGGCCTGTGGTCACCCTGACGAAACAACAGCACACGTCCTCAATCACTGTTTTGCCAAGCACTCCTTGGCCATCAACAACAGGCAACGGGCGCTCTTGCGGAACGTAGTGGAGGCAATGAGCGAGGGCGTACGCAGCAACACGCGGCTGGAGCAAACCATCGCTGGCTCAGGCAGCGACGATAAGCCTGACATTGTGGTCATTAATGATCATTCCTCGAGGAAGCACGGAGCGCCCTCATAGTCGATGTTGCCCACTCGAGAAGCGCTACGACGCTCTTGACGTGGCTCGCCGCTACAAGGAGGACAAATACCAGCAACTCGTCGCCCATCTTCAGGGTCGGGGCTTTACTTCGTCTGCGGCAGCAATTGTCGTGGGCAGCCTAGGATCATGGGATCCTAAGAACAACAAGGTCCACAGCAGCCTCGGCATCCCTGCGTATCGCCCGAAATCTGTAACAAGGAAGTGTGTTTCAGATGCAATAAAATGGTCTAGGAACATTTATGTAGAACATGTAACTCGCCAACGCCAGTTTCACCAGAATGTTACCATTGCATCTACCTAGTACTTAAAATCGTCACCCTTCATCGAGAGCTATGGCAATTGGGTACTTGTTAATTATGCCCATTTCACTGACCTGTTCTTATGCTGTAGGGGTCTGCGGGGGTGCAGAGCCGTCTGAAGCTTAGTGTGCCGATCGCCTTCAGCATCGTGTAAACCCCAGGCGTCTACCCGCCCAACCCGGCCATACTCACCCTACTTAACTTTTAATTCGCAGGATTGATGGTTTGTGTCAAAACAGGCACTTTTTAGTTTGCTCCTCTTTCCATTTCAATTGGGATGTCCCACCAAGCAATGCCCTTTCCTTATCCTCACGGGTGCCACGAAGGTGCTGGGCCACACGTTGAAAGATGTGCAATAGCCCTCTGCAAACTGCACACTCCGGGTGTCCCCCCGCCGATTTCGGCAACCCACATTGGGTGCAAGCCAATTCTTGTAACTTCTATTATTATGCACAAAGCTTAATCGCTATCCCATATAACTAATTTACGACTCATTATTTTTTTCTACTCCGCGATTGCATATGGCAACACAAGCTATATTCTTTCATTTCTAAGCTTCAGGTATAAAGCCAGGCCAAGCAGGCTTCATGCTATTTAACCAATTTATTTTCATAACTGCAATTATTTTCTATGCATATATTATCTAATTATGCTCCTATTAGCCAAACAATGTATTTCATTGCTACTATCTGTACTTCCTCAAGCTTTAGGTATACAAGCCTTGCACATTATCCGTGTCTTATATATTACTTTTACAATGTACATTTACTTA
>NW_026267299.1:419899-422577 GCF_000697945.3 Frankliniella occidentalis | reverse complement strand
GGTTCACTCCTAGAGAACGAAACGCCTACGGCAAATCCTGGCAACCCCCCCTAAGGGTGTAAGGTATCCGAAGTTCCAAAATTCTCCCAAAAATTATTTTCTTTTATGTTCTCCTAAGGGGTAACTCGTGAAAGAAGCCCCCTTTGAACGAAAATTTCGTCCGTTTCGCTCTATTTCTAACCATTTACGCGCTAGAGGGTCTTTTTCTGACGAAAATAAGCTAAAAATTGCCATAGTGAACAATAAGTTGTAGGAAAAGGCCTAAAAACCGCAAACTAGAAAGGAAACTCTCCCCGCACCCCCCCAAAAACGTTTTCTAAGCAGAAGGGTGGGTTGTAGTCGCGGTGCTTCACCGTTACATCCCTTCCTCGAGTCTTTGGGGCAAACTCGAAGACGACGGATTTAAGCGGGCCGAAGGCCCGCTACATCATTCGATCATGTTCTTCACCAAATCGCGTGACCCAAATGGTCGGGCCTGCGGCCCGACCATCGCCGCCGGCAGGCCAAGCAGGCCCGGCCCGTGCCGAACGGAGTTGCTGGCGGAGTGAAGCTGAGCTGGCAACTTCGTTTGGCGGAAGGGCGGGCCTGCTTGTTCTCTGGTGGATTTATCATCACGGAAAACATGTTTTATCCCTCAAAAGAGCTGCTTGGAAAAATGCTCGGTGAACCGGGTGGCTTTAATTTGAGGATGTGTTGTACATCTTGCAAAAGAAACGGACCTCTGCTGCGGGACTACTCCGCGCTTCGGCTCTGGCGACAGGCGGGCACCGGTCGCACCGTTGGCGCTGTGCACAAGAGCAGGCGAGCACCGACTGACTACCGGGCCGGTGGGGCGCGCTGGAGGGCTCGGCCGGCTCGGCCTGCCTGGCTTTCTGGGCCCCAGCCCCGGTCGCAGTCCTCCACAGTGGTGGCGCGTGCCTCCCAGGTATGGATCCTTCCAACATGTTCGGCATGTTCAACATGGTACCTGACCAGGAGCAGAGGGAGACAGACATTGAAAAGCAGCAATGGCCATGGATGATGGGAGGAATGTCATACCAGTTTCCAGAAATGGGCGGTATGATGTCCAATATGATGCCAACCATGGCCAATATGATGCCACCCATGACAAATATGATGCCAGTCATGGTCAATATAATGGCAATGATGCAGCCAGACTCTGCGATGAAGATGGGAACTACAAACGCTGCTCCGTCAGTTCCGCCAAGAAAAGCGGAAGTACCACCATCTGCAGCTGGGTCGAAGGCCCATTTATTGGAACGGCCCAAACCAATCCAGGTATTATTTCTCCATTTCTTCCAAGTTTTTTATCAAAAGAACCATGTGATTCTACCCTGTGAAAGTGAAGTACAACACTTGCACAAGTATTGGACTTGGTGTCACACAATCTGTTGCTGTGCAATGTAAAATTTTCTCAATGTTGTCACATTAGCATTATTTTGGTTTCTTTTAATTACCGATGAAGAGATTCATATTAGAAGAGGAACCCCAAGTAAGTAAAAATAAATAACATTTTATCTCCTGAATATACTGTAGCACCGAGTACACGAGTCGAGATTGCTTCTTTGCAATAACTCTCTTCAACTTTGCAGGAGATGTTAAACAATTGAGACAGTGAGGAAGACGATCACGGAAAAAATGAATTTGCTTCCACAACTAACGATTTTGTTAACATAGACATAACAAATGATTTTTAGTTGCAGTAACAAAGAAATTGCTATGGGAACCGAAATTCTGCTGCCACAACTAACGCGTCGCTATGGTAACAGATGCAACTGTTCTGGTTACTAAACTAGGATTTTGTCTGACAACAAACGCATTTGTTACCGTAGCGACGCGTTAATTGTGACAGCAGAATTTTCTTCCCATAGCAAATTCTTTGCTTCTGCAACTAAAATTGTTTGTTATGTCCATGTTAACTAAATCGTTAGTTGTGGGAGCAAATTCTTTTTTTCCGTGATCCTCTAAAAGCACTAGCTAAATTCAAGGCTTTTATGGTAAGATATATTAGTACCCTAACCAGCGTCTGAAGCATGTCTCAACATATGCTTCTAAGCTGTATTACTTATACCTGTCCTCCTTGCTAACCAAGGACAAACTCAAGTCCAAAAAGAAACCGAAGGAAGCACCACTAACTTAAGTATGGGATTGAGACGAGGAATCCGACGATGATTTCGTCAAGAAACCAAAAAGTTAGTTTTTCAGTCTTTACCTTGGCCATTCGTCCTTTGATATTTTGTTTATTTAGCTGTAATATCAAGAACTTATTGTTACTATGTTTCTTCTCAACTCAGAAAAGAAAACATTTGTGCGTTCCCTTGAGAAGTCTAGGTGGTGGTGCATCAAAGAAAGGTTTGGAAAAAAATTGTATATTTTTTTTCTGATTGTTTATTTGCAACAATAACAAGAACTTACTGTTGCTGTATGCTTTTTTTTAATTTAGGAAAGAAATCTGTTCGTCGCCTTAAGGAAAAAGGACCAAATAAGCAAGTATTGCAAGATCTTGCCAATAGTCAGCTGAAAAAAAAATTAAACTTCTTGAAAAGGAGGAGAACATGCTAAAAGAAGAAAACCGCAATCTGAAAATGCAAATTGAAAGAAACAAACCGATACCCCCTGTGTAAAACCGCTCACCGCCTCGGTGGCTGCGGACAAACGCTTAGCTCACTCCCCGCCTG
>NW_026267299.1:404853-412779 GCF_000697945.3 Frankliniella occidentalis | reverse complement strand
CCCCCCCACCCTTTCCCAAAAAATCAGAAAAGTCAATAAAATCAGAGAAAAGAAAAAAATCAGAGAAAGTAAAACAAAACATTAAAAAAATTGTTGTCGTTATCAAACTTTAACCCGCTTTGCTCAGCTACCCCGTGCAAATTGACCACGCACGGGCCCCTAGTACTTATCCAGTTTGATTGGTTCAGACCCACACTCCAGGTCCCCCCGATCTTGTGGGCGGGTGACATCTTAGTTTAAGTTTGAATATTATTTAGAGCAAGGAAAATGTTTTGACAGTGGACACGCGCTCGTACTACGCGCCACGCCAGCGCGCCAGCAGCCGCGCCGCCTCCGCGCGCGCCAGCGCCGTGACCATGAGCGGATCCAGTAGCGACCCCCTCGTCGCCAACCCGATCACCTTAAAGTCGGCGTAGTGCAGATGGACGAGGTGCAACCTCTTGGGCGGCACGAGGTGGAGGGTGCGGGTGGTGTAGCCATCCTGGTAGGTGACGAGGGCGCAGTTGCGGGCGGTGGCGATCGTGTCGATGACGTAAGGTCCCTCCGTGTTTCTGGGCCGCAGTTTACGTTCTACTATCATGGATCCTGTGGAGACGTCTGTGCTGACCCAGGAGCAGCTCCCAGATGACACATAATTATGTTTTGACAGTGGACACACAACGCAAACAAGTCATGTTATGTATCTGACAATAATTTTGAACCATTCTAACAGAAATGTAATTGTATGTGGTTAATGTGGATTTCTGAGTGTGGAAACTTTTTCATGGGTAGAGATTGATAGAAATCAATCATCTCATGGTATTTTCTCCCACACGGTCTTGAGCCAGTCCACTGTGATATCTTCATTGAATGAGCCACTCTAGGCGGCGCGGTCGGTGAGCCGCTTGAACACCACATATGATGGGAGCTTGCGCCCGTCAGCCGTGATGGCCAGCATAACTGTGAAGCGGGTCTTCTCGCTCCCGGTTTTCTTGATAGAGATAGACTTTTTGCCCTTGGTGTCAACAGAAGTCCTGCTTGGCATGTCTCGATACAGCGGAGTTTGGTCTGCATTTCCGATTTGTCCGGGCAAGGGATTATTCCTCTCCCTCAATAAGGCAATAACATACCTGGAATGATCAAATCAATTAGGAAATGCTCCTGCAAAAGTAACTGAATAACGCGTTTGAACGTCTCAATACTTGCCTCTGAAACTTTAGCAGTTTTTCCTCATAGTCTTGAGGTAGTCTTTGAGCAATTGTTGTACGTCTTCTTACGTTCAGATTGTTTCTTTTCATAACGCGGTCCACCAATTTCATGCCTGAGGAATCTTGAGCTCGTCCGCTACTCGTAGGGACTCCCGCACCTACTCACCTAAATTGTTAGCTGTCACATGAAGCTTAATGTTAAGAAACCTGATAAGTCCTACAGGATCTGAATACACTGGGTCTGACCAAGTCGCTTAGGGTATCATTCCCAATGCAGAGCAGGTATGCAACTGAAGTGATTACATGCTATTTGTTGCATTCTGGATTTGTAATGTGGCTGAAAACCTTGTATCACAGCATGTTAAAGATGTTGGAGTACCTACGCCTTGACAAAGAAGTGGGTGGAAGGCGCCCTAGTCCTGAGTCATTTTAATGTGAGTCTTATTTTGTTCCCAGTTTGTAATGTTTAGTGTTTTTTGTTTTGTTTTGTAGTCTAGTGACCTTACTGTAGACGTACTAGATACTGATTACAAGTGGTCCTTTGACTTAAATGATGTGGTGAAACAAGAGACCGGCCAGTTCGGACCGTTTGATATCGAGGAGGAACCAGCCCCACCTTACCCAGGGGGTGGCAACGCGGCGCTACGGAATGACCCCATGCGGTAGCGAGACCCGGCCCCACCATTGGCTTCAGCGCGCCGCGACAGGGGCCGAACGAGCCGCGCCCGACTGCAGCGCTTCAGTAAACTCAACCATATTCTGTCACACTGTAAAATGCTTGCAAACTTTATTCTTTGCAACGTTGCAAAGAATTTGTGAGCATTGTATTGCAAAGAATTAGTTCGTATTGCAAAGAAGTTCTTTGCAAGCTGGCAGAATCCTTGCAAACAATGTGGTTGCATTGCAAAGAAATAGTTTGTAAGCTTGCGAAGAACTAGTTCGTATTACGATGCTTGAAAATTCTTTGCAAGCTGCAAAGAAAATAGTTTGCAATACGAACCTATTCTTTGCAAGCATTTTGCAGTGCAGAACGTCTGAAAAATATGACAACGAGTAATAAATCCAAAGGGGAGGAGTTAAGCTACATCCCAGTGTGCCTGCGAAACAGTTCCGGTCGTCCGAAGTGAGAGTCCGAAGTCCCCCTAAGTCCATCGGTACCATCCCGACCGTCATCGGTTACGCCCAACCTCGCACACAGCTGAAAATCTGAAAATGTCATCATTTCGAGGGGGTGAGGGCACGGTAAACAAAAAACTCGGAATCTGAGGCGTGAAAAAATTTGAAATTTTAATTTTTGAGGCAGGAAACCGCACAGCAAACATTTTTCCGGGAACTTCCCGGTTGTATTCGGGAAGTACATTTTCCGGTTGCTCCAAATGTTATAACATGCATAGATATGACGAAAAATAGCATCCGGAAAATTACTTCCCGGATTCAACCGGGAACTTCCCCGAAATATATTTGCTGTGCGACTTTTAAGGCATCCTCTCGATTCCGAGCATCCAAAGCCTGATTTAGAGCTGCTCTGCTATGATTCCGAGGTAATGAGCTCGTAATCCGGGAATCGTCTCTCGAAATCCGAGAATCGTTTCTCGGAAACGGGTAAAAGATGACTTGGTTTTAGAGACACGTTTACCCGATTTCGAGATCGGTAGCTCGGAATCAGGGCAACCTCGGAAATTGACATTGCCGCCTCGGAATCAGAGTTTTTTGTTTACCGTGGGGTAAGGGTAAGGGTAAGGGTTTCTAACGTGGGTAAAACGCCCAAAACGACATTGCACGCTGCGTTATAAACTTGGGCGTGCTTTGGTCGCATTTTCGTCATTTTCCACTAGTCTGATAACGACCAGCATACTACGAATGTACGACGAAGTATCGAGGTATTTCGTCGTATTCCCGATCCTTTGACGCCGTACCTGGGTCTGGGTCGTACGGTGGTCGCGGTACTGGTCAAATTCACGACGAGAACACGGTGACTCATGCACCGCCGGCGCCGCCAGGCACCGCCGTATTCGCGTCATTTAATCGTCGTATTCTGGTAGCGGAAGGGGAAAGAAACAAAATGGTTGGCTGTCGGGATACGGGCTTGAACCGACGACCACACAGTCGCCACGCTGTGTCGGTATCCACGTGGCCAGGGAGGACACCTGGAGGCAGCGCGGCCGGAATGGCATCCCATGCTGGCCTGTGCTCCCTCTCAGCGTTGCAGATTAGGACTGCAGTCATCTGAGCACAAACTTTTAAGTTTGCGAGCACAAACTGACTGTTCCGAAAAATTGTGTCGAGATGTTACTCATAAAGCAGTGCTCAGTGGCCCGCAGTCTCAATCTACAACGTTGAGAGTGGGCTCCCGTGTCAAGAGAGCACAGGTCAGCATGGGATGCGGTTCCGGCCGCACTGCCTTCAGGTATCCTCCCTGGCCAGGTGGACACCGACACAGCGTGGCGGTTGTGTGGTCGCCGGTTCAAGCCCGCCTACCGGCGGCCGACCGGTTTCGTTTCTCTCCCCTTCCGCTATCAGAATACGACGAACAAACGACGCGAATACGGCGGTGCCCGGTGGCGCCAGCGGTGCATGGGTCGCCGTTTTCTCGTCGCACTCTCGTCGTGAATTTGACCAGTACCACGACCACCGTACGACCCAGGTACGGCGTCAAAGGAACGGGAATACGACGGAATACGTAGTATGCTGGTCGGTGTCAGACTGGAACATGACGAAAATGCAACACGCCTAAGATTTTTACGCGGGTCGCCGCTAGTCCGACCCATGATCTCATCAAAACCGAGTTCTGGACACTAAGTCCTTCATTTACCCGGGCCCCGGCGGTACGCAAAGCTTGCCGTTTGAGCCGTAGGGTGGCCCAAAACAGTACCAAAATATTCGCAGAGACAAACGCCGGTCAGAATTATATAGTGTAGGACACGTTTCTGGCACCGAATGCGACAAGCGGTTAATATTTTGTTTTTTGGGGGCCTACCATACGGCCCATGTTGTAAGGAGCAGCGGAAACAGATAAGAACCTGTTGCAGATGCAGACACACATCGATAAGTCATTTGCTCTTACAAAAAGACATTTCAAATAGTTTATTAAACTCAACTCATTTTAATAAGGGGTGGTTCTCCCCTAAACTGCAGTTTTAGGTGCCGTTTTGATTATTTTCTCTTCAGAAAACTACAAGGTATATCTTAAATCGGTTTGCAGTGTTAACTTTCCTTTACTAATAAGGTTCTAAACGAATTCTAGTTCGGAAAAGTCACCAAAGTCTCTTGTTTCTTTCAGGGTGTTCGGCTGAGCGATTAGCGAAGCCCATTATTCCGCTGACCGGGAAAAGTTTCATTCTGTTTGTCTCACTGTGTGTCTGTCCGCACTCTCCGCACAAGAGAGCGATCTGGGAATTTCAGGGTCGTTTTGTATCATAGAAAAACAGATCGAGTTCGAAGATGAGCATTCTAACTTAAAAATTGACTTTTAAAAAAATGAAAAAAACGAAGGTTGCAAAACATGTTTTCTTTTCAAACATTTTTATATGGACTCCTAAAGGGTAACTCTTAAAAGTAGAATCTTGTGGCCGAAAATTTCGTCTGTTTTGCTCTATCTTGTACCGTATCGGCGCCATGGGGCATTTCTTGGCGAAAACAACGTAAAAAAGACAAAATGATCAACTAAATCGTAAAAAAAGGCTTTATGTTACAGAGTTGTAAAGAAAGTAACACTTAAACCGCACATTACGGGTCGAACCACACCTTTTTTTGGGCTTAAGGGTCCCTAGATTATCTAGTATCACTAAAACGTTGATTTTTGCATAACAATATGTCAAAATTCGAACTTTCAATGAAAACTGTTACCGAACAGCAGAAGTTTTATGTCCCTAATTTTAGAGTCAAAAGACCCCGACAAATTGTTCGAGTATGTCAAATTTTAAGCCCGAAAGGCCCTGTTCCCCTATACCCTGTCCTTAACTTGCCTTGGGTGTCAACGCCCAGGCCTAGCTATATGTGCGCCGGGCGCGTCGCAGCGTAACAGTGATTCGTGAGATATCGCGAAGCCTGTTACGCGAGACGTGGTCTAGCGTACTTAGAGCTAGTTTAACTTTCAATACAAAATAGAGTAAAATTCTTGCGCGCACGATTTTACGGGCACCATTGCACCTACAGCTTTCATATATTTGGGGGAGGAAGGTCCTACTAATACCTACAAATTGTCACAGGATTGTATTGATCTGGCCATTTTGAAATTTTCTGTGGAAAATTTGAGAGCTTTACAAAAATAAAATACAAGTCCCCCCCCCCCCTCTTTGCCCCCTCTTCACAAGTTATTATTATTTTGACTCTCTGTTTTTTTACGCAGGTTAATGAGGCAGAGGAGGCACCTCTTTTCCCACGAGACCGTTTTATTAACAGGGTTATTTGGAGTGATGAACGCACTATAACCAAGGAGGGTTATTTTAACTCCCATAACGCCCACCATTGGGCCCCACAACAACCCCCTCTGCACCATTCCCGTTCACATCCATGCCAGGTGGGGCGTGAATGTGTGGATCGCGGTGTTCCACAACAAAATAGGCGGCCCCTATTTCTTCGAGGAAGCATATGTCAGCATATGTAATGTTGTGAGACCTGCTGTGTGCCTCCGTGTGCTATACTGCTTGTGTGGTTGTACAGGACCGAGCTGCTGCGCGGGACCCACAACCTGCAGCTGCACCCACGACACCTGCAGCTGCACCCACACCCCCTGCCTTCTCGAGGACTTCCCTCTCGACGTGCGCAGGGCGAGCTGGTTCATGCAAGATGCTGCCCCCGGTCACACAGTACACCGTGTACGGCGTTGCCTGAACCACCGCCGACGGTGGGGGAGAAAATGGATAGGGCAGTTCTCTCCAAACCAAGTCTGGCCAGCCCGTTCACCAGACCTGACACCGTGCGACTTCTGGCTGTGGTCGACACTAAAAAGTAGGTTGTTGCCCGCGAACGGTGCCCGCTACCAGAACCCTCAAGCTTATATATCAATGAAGAAGAGATTGACAGAGTTTTTGGGAACATGGTAGAAAGGATTGTGACATGCCTGGTCGCTGATGGGGGGGCACTTTGAACATCTGCTATGACTAATAAACTCGAATATGCCTCAGAATTTAAAATTGCCGCCATCTACCTTCCTTTCCCTCCCAACTCCTCAGCAGAGGCTCGGAAAAAACAGAGGTAGGCCGCGCCGTCCGCGGGGGTACGTCGCGCAACCCCCTGATTACATTGATCTGATAGATTGGAAAAGGTAACAGTTACCTTCCCTCCAGTCCTTCGCCGTCTTTCAGTCATTGAGCTCGAAAAGGCGTAGGAGGACCCCTTCTTTGTGGAAAATAACTTACCTTAACTAACCTAGACAGAAAAGACAAGCGAATGACGGTAAAAAAGCCAAGCAATTTGCCTGCACAATCTGCTTCAAGCAATGTTCCGGACGTGCAGATTGCAGTAGCTTCAACAAGCAAACAATACTTGACACTTGACTGCTCAAACGACGAGGACCCCTTCAATGATGATGACATGGTGGAGGAGTTTATGTCCCTAACTACTAACGAAGACATCATGGAGAAGGTCCAAAACTCCGCTGAATTGGGGGTAAGGACAACCCCTAAGACACAGGGCCAGTTAAGCGAAGCCGCAAGGCTTTCTGAACATATTGAAAATCTTATTGAAGCAAATATTGGGTCCGAGGACCCAATAAACAAGGCTTGGGCTAATCTAGCAATAGCCGAAAAGCGCGGATTTGCGATTATCAACTGATTAAGTGGAAGCAAAACAAGGTGCTCATCTATGAGAATTAGTTTTATCTAATTTTAATAGTGAAGAACTGAAAATGAATTCTTCGGTCCTTCGTCAATAATGGAAAGGCTGTTTACTTAACTGTCACAGCATTGTTAAAAGAAAACTCACAGAGCCAGACTTCGATAAACTCTACAAAGTTTTCTACACAAGCGAGGCTAATGAGATTCAAAAGGCTTTAGCAGAAGTTGTTGTGTTCGAAAGGCAAATAGAAGAAACAGAAAAGCTTATGAAGAGAATGGCTGCAGCTCTTCATAGCCAATTTGAAGAAACGTTGCCGGCTATGGCCAAGAAAGCCATAGACGTGAAAGAGAGCATCAAGACGATCAAAGGCAAATTTGCACAAATTGCAAATATTGATTTTAAGCCACCGGATGTCAAACAATAATGCAGTAAGTAAAAGGTTAAATGAGAAATTGTTCGTAACCATGCCACACCCAGGCAGTAGAAAGGACAGTACAGCTTGTATCACAATCTTCCAAAGCTGTCACAGACGCTAAAAAGAGATATGGTTTCACACGAAATATTATTAAATCTAGGAAAACAATGTGTGTGGCCACCTTCACGTGGTTAGTGAGTCCTTTAGCTAAAATGTACGATTTTTGGTACAGTTTGGGGTTTATTTCTATTAAGATACTGACCTTGTGGGAGGTTTCCGACGGTTGGGGGACGTTGTTGGTGTCTCAACTTACGTTTAGGGCCACTATATCACTTCCATGGCACCTCGGTCGTCGTATTGCGGGTTGCCTACGTTTCACTGTCGTTGTTTTTAGCCCGCCCTTCTGCTTTGAAAAAGCTATCCAGCGGGCTTATGCAAACGACCTCGTGTGTGTCTGTCTGTGTGTCTGTCTGTCTGTCTGTTCCACTAGAAGGAGATGTGCTAGATACTTGAAATTTTCAGGGTATCTTAAGGTCCACTCCTAGA
>NW_026267299.1:396284-397235 GCF_000697945.3 Frankliniella occidentalis | reverse complement strand
AACTACTAACGAAGACATCATGGAGAAGGTCCAAAACTCCGCTGAATTGGGGGTAAGCACAACCCCCGAGACACAGGGCCAGTTAAGCGAAGAGGCAAGGCTTTCTGAACATATTGAAAATCTTATTGAAGCAAATATTGGGTCCGTGGACCCAATAAACAAGGCTTGGACTAATCTAGCGGGCGGATCCCTGGCGCGGCTGCCAGCTCGGGCGGTACGGCTCGGACGGGTCCGGCGGGGCGGCGGGCGGGCGGCGGGCCCCGAGGCCACCGCGGACTCCCCGACGGCGACCTCCTCACCCTGGCGCTACGGTCCCGGTGCGCGGCCCCCGAGACCATCGCCACCCTCCTCATCGCGAACCTCATCCTGGTCACGACAGTGACCCTACATGACATGTCACAACATGTTCACCGACGGGGTGGACCTTCTAGGGGGTGGGGAGGAGGGGTGCAACAATGGCGGAACAAGATAGCGGCGCACAACAAAAGGGGGATCTTACTAAGCTTAGTCGAAGAGACGTTAAGTTGGCGGGCTGGAGGCCCTTTGTATACATTTTTGGGCCACCCGACTCGGTTGTCAGCGCCGCAGGCCTAGGTAGATGTATGCCAGGCGCGTCGCAGCGCAACAGTGTTTCGTGAGATATCGCGAAGCCTGTTACGCGAGACGTGGTCTGGCGTACATCTACCTAGTTGTTTCTCTACTATAGCTGAGTGGTAGTAATTTGTTGCTTTGATTCTTGCTTTTGAGCCGATTTAAATTGGGGATTCAATGGTTTCAATAGGGTATTCCAGGCTATCCAAAACGGAAGTAGGAAAAGAACAAACTCACTGACTTTTCTGTTTCCGTCATGGCTCTGGTTGGTTGAGCTGATCACGTGTCACGACGGCGTTTCAGGTCTAAAAAACCGTCAGAGTAGTAAGTGTGTCACTTTGTCGCGGTCGGCCATCTTGT